>NW_027286292.1:21685529-21860529 GCF_022747635.1 Hetaerina americana
TATATATATATCTTGAATGAACTGTTTAAACGCTCAAATGAAACAAAAATTCCGTTTAGGGAATGGAATTTCCGAGTAGATTAGCATCTAATAAAAGCCTATCATCAAGGTTAAAGGGGAACCGCATAAAGAAAAATAATGACATTTGAGGATTTTTTCCTCGCATTATGGGTGAAACACATCGCATCAGATTATACGATTCAATTAAGGAAAGAGTGAAATTGCGTTCTTGCTGAAATAAGCCTGTGAGTATGGGTTAATTATTTTTTCCCACGCACTTTTCCAGGGGCATGGACATATTCCAATGCATTTAAGCAACCTGTGTCGAATTGTGAAGCGAAAATTTCCTAGTGTAGTGTTTCCAATGCTATACCAAACCGAAGAACAAAGGGCGTGTTTGTAACTTAATTTTCCATTTACTGTTTAAGGACTAAGGGCAGCAGTACTACGTTGGCTGCCATGCCTTTCTCGGCTAGGCTTCTTTTTCCTTCCATAGCCACAGAATGTGCTTAACGCCTAAGTGGAACGTGCACGAGCACTGAAATGATGTGAATAAAACCTTTTAATTTAGACCTCACCGCATTCTCGATAAAAGTTTCCCCGGGTAAAATACGGACTTCATCGCGCATTTCACTTCGTCTCAGAGCAAGCAAACATTTTTGGAATCAATTAAATAGTCAAACGATGGTGTAGCTACGTGAAGATATGTAAACACCATTAAAACGTTGATCACCATTGGATAATGGAAAGATTTGAACATTCCCCGTGTTGCATTTAAATTAGCAGAAATCGGCGATCATAAAAGTAAATGCAGCGTTTGAAATCACACTCCATCAATGGAAACATTACATATAAGAAGGGAATTCATCAGTCGTACAAATAACGCAAATAAGACCAGTTATTTCTGCTCAAAAAACTACGAATAACCCCGAATATGTAATCAAAATTTGAGATAATTCTTCTGTATGGCAAAAAGAAAAAACATTACATCTACATATATATAATGCTTCACAAGCCGCCCCAAGGACGTGCGGCGGGAGGTTCTAGGTGACCATCCGTAATTAAAAAACAAACCACATGCAAAAGCTACAAATTTATAGAATCCACAAACAAAACATGGCATACTTTCGTGCAAAAAAACCCTGACAACCCACGCACTAATGCGAACACACAAACCACCGACTAACATACACGTGCACCTACAAATATACCTGATGTCTTTTCAATGTTTAATTTTGTTCCGACTTGGAAATTAAATGTTTTTCATATTTATAAAGTGTATTCGGTTTCCTCTTATTATGATTCCTGATTCTTTTGAGATAGAATGAGTATTTGTATCTTTCTCTAATGCATAAAATGAGGCGTTTCAGGCGTGATATGGTGGAATATCATAATTTATTAAAAATTGGCAATTTTCCACAAAAGAGTAAATTTCCCCATCACCCGCGGAATGAAGCCATGTTACTTTACAGTGGATCCGTTGTTAGCGATTGACCCTCTAATTTATAGTTAATGTCCGGTTCACCATTTCCTTTCCTCCAAAATTTCAAAACTGCGCATTTGTCAGTATTAAGCATTTATCCCCATTTCTTACACCAATCTGAGATTGTGTCTAGATCTCTAGAGAGTAACTCGCGATCTAGATGGCTCTGTATTTCATTGTATACCTCCGTGACGTCAGAAAGTAATCTGAGATTGCTACTAACGTGTGAGCTTAAATCATTAATGTGTATTAAGAATAGAGGCAGCACTGTTACACTTCCCTGGGGGATCTAGATCCGCTGAGTAAAACCCATCGATGACTACTATTTTTTTCGGTTAGAGAAGAAGTCTCCAATCCAATTGACTGTTTTCCCATTGATTCCATAGCATTTAAGGTTGCGTAACAATTTATTGCGTGGGACTATGTCGAAGGCTCTACTGAAACCTAGTAACACTGCATCGACTTGAGTGCTGTTTTCTCCGAATCTTAGTATATCGTGAATTAAAAGACCTAATTATGTTTCGCAAGATCTGCTATTCATAAATCCGTGCTGGTAGTGTATTATGTTCCTTCTATCAGAAAATCTCACAATATTAGTGGCGATGATGTGTTTTAATATTTAACAATAGACAAAGCTTAATGAAATGGGTCAGTAATTGGTTGGTTTATCCCCTTCGCTGCCTTTATTGGTAGGAGTTCAATGGACTAGGCTCCAGTCGCGAGACACAGAGTCGTAGTAGTAGTTTTGAGGGGAGGCGACCGACAGCTAAGGTCATTTGCGCCATAGGGGAAGGACAGGAAAGGATGAAGGGTGGAGAGAAACCCGGCGTCGGCATTAGCCTGCTCTTTACGAAAGGCGCCAAGGGGTCCGCGGCTTAACGTCCCATCCGACGGACGGCGTACTCACTCAAAGTGCCCTCCACAAAGCACCTCAAGTAGGGATCGAGATACCTCTGAAAAATATTCAACACCGCCGGGATTTGAACCCGCGCCCTCAGGGTGGGAAGCCAGTACGTTAGCCTCCGCACCATCTCGATCCCCGAGACACAGAGTCTTCTTCTATCGATTATAGAAAAACAATTTAAAAAACGGGGCATTATTTTCAGCTAATTTCTTGAATATTCTAGAAAATATTTCTCTCCCGGACCAGGCGCTTTGTTTTCTTTCATATAATGGAGCAGATGTTCTATTCCCTGCTTGATCAGTGTTATATCGCTCATGTGTTCGCCGGGTGGGTGTGGAGAATCGCTTGGTGCATTTGTGTCTTTATTGTCGACGCTGTGGAAAAATTTGTATCAAATATTTGCCTTTTTCCAGCTATCTGTAATAATTTCCCGGTTTTCCGTTTTCAAAGAATGCACGGATTTTCCTCAAGATATTCGCTTAGAATTTTAGATTTAAAAGAGTGTAGTGTTGTGTGCAGGATACTTTTCATTTTACCACGACATTCTTTTGGTTTCTGTTTGTATATATTCACATAAACTGTATCGTCACTCTTTCAACTCTTTTTAAAATCTGATTGTATTCTTCGTCGCCTTCTTATTGCCAATCTCACTTCCGCACTTAGTTCATGTCGCATTTAAGTTTGAATGGGATGTGGCATTTCATTCCTTCGCGTAAAATAATTAAGAATTATTTTCAAGTGTTCTGTGTATCAGTTGTCAGTATTTTTGTCTCATATTCTGGTAATTCTTTTTATAAATTTTCCGGTAGTCCGTTAAAATTTTCCTTATTGAACAAGTATATTTTACGCTTTTCTTTGTTTATTTTCACGAAATTAGTTTTTAACTCTACAAAAATAGCTTTATGATCACTGATTCCGTCCATTTTTTTAAATATTTGTTACGATTTGGGGCATAGAAGTCACGAAGATATCAAGTATGCTTTGGCCCCGTGTTGTTGATTTAACACTTTGTTCTAAAAGGGGTTTTGCGAATATATGGAGGAGTTCTTGGCATAACTCTCTGTCCTTGCAGATTTTCCGACGCAGTAAGAGTCCCAATCAATCAACGCTAGACTTGTATCACCAGCGATCATGACAATGCTGTTGCTTTGTTTGATTCTAAGAGTGGATATACTACCTTGATCAAAAAGTTCCCGGAATAACCACCGTGTGGCGCTCCCATCGTTCCGATTTGAGTTCTGTTTTTTTTTGTTAAATTGGTACATCTGTTGTTGATATTCCCTTTAAATCTTAGTGTCATAACTTGACATTTGCAAAAGTTACGTAGCCAAGAGTACATCTATCTCTGTGTGTGTTGGCGATTTTTTACAATTGCAGAAATGGATTTAAATTTGCAACAACGAACTTGTATTAAATTTTGCGTAAAAAACGGATTTAGTGGCGCACGGACGTTGGAAATGTTGGAAAAGTGTTTCGGCAACGATTCTCTAAAAAAAACGGTCGTTTACCAGTGGCACGAGCGGTTCAGAAGTGGTCGTGAGTCAATCGAAGATGATGAACGCAGTGGCAGACCATCGACATCGAAAGTCGGTGAAAAAATTGATAAAGTAAAAGAAATGTTGGTCAATAACCGCAAATTAACCATCAGAGAAATAGCGGAGGACTTGAACATTGCCTATGGATCCGCCCAAGACATTGTGGTTAATGATTTGGGTTTCCGTCGTGTAGCATGCCAAAAGACCTCAATTTCATGCAAAAAAGAGACCGTGTTGACGTCGCAAAAGACATGATTTGCGAGGCTGAATCCGATCCCACATTCATCAAAAGGATCATTACTGGAGACGAGACGTGGGTTTATGAGTACGACACGCAATCCAGACATCAGGCAAGTGAATGGCGTTCACCAAATGAGCCGAGACCAAAAAAACCACGTCGTTTTCAGTCAAAAAAGAAGGCAATGCTGACGGTTTTCATGGATTACAACGGTGTAGTGCATCATGAATTTTTGCCAGAAGGCCAGACAGTAAACAAAGA
Organism: Hetaerina americana; assembly: GCF_022747635.1. NCBI lineage: Eukaryota > Metazoa > Arthropoda > Insecta > Odonata > Calopterygidae > Hetaerina > Hetaerina americana. The sequence goes on from NW_027286292.1 coordinate 21,689,951, forward strand.
GTATTATTTGGGCGTTATGAGACGTTTGCGTGAAGCAATTCGCCGAAAGAGACCAGAAATGTGGGCAGAAAACTCGTGGATTTTGCACCATGATAACGCACCGGCGCACAGTGCTATCATTATTCGTAATTTTTTGACGAAAAATGCAACAAATACCATCCAACAGCCACCGAATTCACCTGATTTGGCTCCCTGTGACTTCTTTCTGTTCAATCGAGTTAAAAAACCATTACCGGGAACGCGTTTTAGCAGCCGAGAGGAAGTAATGGAAAAATCGCAGGAAGCACTGATGGACATACCGAAAACCGAATATAAAAAATGTTTCGAGGATTGGATCAAGCGCTGGCATAAGTGTGTTGCAGTCGATGGGGATTACTTTGAAGGGTACAATATAGATTTAGATGAATAAACTTGTATTTTTAATTTTCTGAATAAATTCCGGGAAATTTTTGATCAAGGTAGTATAGGCGTAGAGCTTGTGTAGATTATCTACATTAGAATCTGGGGTTCTGTGAAATGAGTTCACGAATGAGCTTTTATCGTGGTAGCGCTTTATGATGCTCCAAACGCTTTGTTTGTCATTTACGTCGCATTCATATCGTTGGCTACTAAGATGTGACGTTACAACAATGAATACTCCCCCACTCAATCTATTAGGTCTGTTCCTTCTGTAAATTGTGAAACCACTCGGAAAAACCTCATTGATTGCTATATCTTGCGTGAGCCAACTCTCCGTTCCGACGACTATATCTGCCTTTGTACCAACAAAAATATGTTCAATATCCGATATTTTGTTTCTTATGCTGCGGCGATTTATTTTTATAACATTTATTTTGCCATTCGGTTTTTGTTTTATGGTTTGATGTATGCTCGCAAAACTGTTTCATGAGGTTTCATGGTTAACAGAGGCACTAGTATTACATTCATTCAAATTAAAAATGACATTTATTCAAGTCTTTAACGCATTGCGAGGCACCAATTTTATAAATTCTTCGTGGGTTACATGTTGTTTTGACGCAGGTGCTTATTTGTTCTATTATTTTTGGAGTTTGGGAGGCATAACCTGATTTGAAATGAAAAAAGCGCTGTACTCTACTTTCTTTATCCCAATATATGACCTGCGCTCTTGCCTACCAACTATGAAAACCCTCGAAACATGTTCGTCTAACCTCCGCGCAATAAACTGCGATGCCTCGGCAGTATAATGGACCCCAGAGTGATTAAAAGGTACCTGATATGGGTACATTATCAGTGTATTAGGGGCATATTACCACCATAGGTCATAGAACCACTTAAATATTTCGTGAGAGAAAATGGCATCTTTACTACGAATTAGTTTCGGTAAGATTTATTGTTTCATTAGTTTTCACGGGCATTCCTTTCTTTTAGCCTATTTTCTGTAAAACGAGGGCAAATGCGACTGAATCCATGCCTATGATTATCCCAACAGAGCAGGCATGGGCAATCCAGCAGGTATGGGGAAAAGAAAAGGTAAAGGCAGAACAGGAGGTTGAAAATTCCTGAAAATGGAATTTTGGGAGGATAATTCATTTCCTACACAGATCTCGTTACCTGCTCCAGTATATGAAAACCTTATTCTGAATCTCAAATAATAGCAAACGTTTTACGGAAAGCTTTCTTAATACTAGACTGTACTTTGTCCACAACATTTTCCTCAAAGCAACCTTGTGCATCGTATGCTCAGCCCTAAGACTGGAAATTTCTAAGTTAATATTTGGTCAATAATGCAAGTAATAAAAAACTTAAGCAACATATTTTAGACTATTACGATATGCATATTTTCATCCTAATTTTTCTTCTTCTCCCCTATCCCCTGACATGTCAATGAAAATATTTTCACGGATTATAAATATAAAGTGAACTATTTCAAATATGTCTATTTCTCTATTTATGCCAATTCTATAAATTTCTAATCATGTGATTTTTCGGCTGACATGGATGATATAATTTAGTTCTCCATTGGAATAAGTATGGTACATAATGCCGACAAAAATATAAGATAGAATGACAAAAAAGAGGTCGAAATAATCGTTTTCCCGTGTTCTCTTCGCGACAACAACTCACGGGGAAACCACTAAGATACAAATGGCTAAGCATTGGTAAAAGCAGCAGTAAACATGAAAATTAAATTCCCAATGAAATTGCCTCGCCACGAGACCTATGGCTGAGTGGTGGGGCGTCGTGTAAATAAATTACTATTACAAATTTAATAGTAAATTGTCCGCCATGAATGAATGGAATATTACCTTATAGTTGGTGACAGCGTTGAATGTTAGCCCGTTCTTTTCAGTTTAATTCGTTATCTTTGGTCTACGAGGGTGGTCTGAAAAGTTTCCGACCAAACAAAGATGCAACACATTTTTTCTGAAATTTTTTGAAACATTCTGAGGCCGGAAACTTTTCAGACCACCCTCGTAAGTGTAGCAAGTGTAGTGGTTACTAACCGTGTAACATTCTTACTGCCAGTAACGAATGTTACATGAATGGTATCAGATTGCCCCTTCTTCGTGACCTTTAGGTAAATGTCAGAGTGCGATTTTGGATTGTATTGGGCTGGAAGTATCGGATTAGATGCAGTATGACTAGGCTATATATTTATTGCGTAAATGCAATTTGTCAGTATGTATTCACTCGTGAGATCGTTGTGCTCTACAATTTTACGCCAACAAGCCTAATCTTCTATAATCGTAAAACAAATGTATGAGTAATAATTGTTTTCAGCGTTAGAATTTTCTCATTTCTTGTATCTGTAAAATAATCTTTGAAAAAAACTGTTTACTAGGTTTACATATACACTATTTTTTAGCCATGTTACTTGAAATTCTGGGAACATCAACAAATGCACTAAAAGTTATTTAAACAAAGAATCACCTGAAACACTCCATAAACGAAATTTTTGCGCCAATGCTAGTATTACATCAAAATATTTTCCCATAACCTGAGCAAATATTACAAGCATGGTACTCGTATTTGGCTCAATAAACATTTTTTCGAGCAAAAAATGTATTAGAGTATGTGAATGAGAAAGGATTCCCCACCTAAAAATCGAAGTACTCTAAGCTCACGGCCTACGAATTGAAATACCCGTTCATTCAACTCAATTCTATTCGTTGGTCTGAAAACCCTGGCTCGTCCATGCTAATCCATTTGACCGCCATGCATTCCATAGAAATGACGGATTTGGAAAGGGGGAATGGGAATGAGGTAGGGGGTGTATATTTGCGGAGGGAGAGGAGAAATCCGGCGCTGACATCACTCCTCACTGAACGAAAAATGCCGAGGGCTTTATCGTAGTAGCGTTCAACATGTAGCACTGATTCCAACTGTATGCTCACAAAAAAGCGTAGTGCGATAATTCGGATAAATGGTTCAGTTTAGTTTACCAGGGCAGATTCCCTGATGAAGAGAAATAAAACAGTCTTAGAGATTAAATTCAGCACCGAACAGCTCTGAAATTAGAGCTGTTCAGATGACATGCTAGCATTACTTACTGTGAAGAAACCATATTTTAACCTCGGCAGTTTTCGAGGTGAAAATAAAAAAATTGTATTTTAGTAAAGCAAATATTTCTTGTTCTGCCCCATATTTTAAAATAAAATTCCTTATATAACCAATAGTCACATGAATCAAATTGATCTATTTATTGAATTTTGGAATATTTGGAGGCACAAATGTATCTATCATTTACTTTTCATTATTGGATCTCCCACACATATTTTTATGCATAGTTAAGTCAGGGGAATATAAAGATTAAATTAATTCACTATAGTTTATGGCTTAAAATTTAATCTTCATAAAGAAATTGAATTTTCACATTCTATGTGTTTTATGAAAACGAAATTTGGTAATGTAAGGGAACATTTGCGCATTTTACAAATAATTAAAGAGTAAACAAAGTGCGAATATATAAAATTTAAAAAATAAAAATATTAGAATATTTTCTTCGCCAATGTATAATTTCTTTACTTATTCCTTTTAGGAATTAGAATATCTACTTACATTTATTTGAATTACTAATTTTACCACAGAATTGAACGGGAAGATGGGTAAAAAACTAGATCCCAATAGGTAGATAAATGAGCTATCAACCCACAAAGAGAACATTTCATTTCATGAAAGAGGATGGATTGAAAATATCTTCTGTGTTTACTCTTTAATGCACCAGGTTCTTGTTGCACCAGACTGGGGAACGCGACGTGAAAATAATAATCCCTCTATATCCACTAGATGTATGTGGAGGTCAAGAGGGATGAATGAATAATAATTCCTTCCATGAATATTTTTATTACTTCTGTGGTAAGCCGAGCGCATTTTGTCGATTTTCAAATCCCTTTGTTTCAGCATCCAATCCCATGCTGATAAAACACTAGAAATAAAGACCGTACATAAAAATTAAAAAAAGAGGTTTTTTCATTTTCCCTAAGTATCTTTTTTTGAATAGAGAAAACCCAATAAATAAATATTTGGTGCTTGGTCACCCTAATTTTGTAGGCAACAATTGTTTTTATTAATTTCATTTAACGTGAAAACGGCATTTTAAACATATTTACGTTAAGATGGTTCGTTATATATGTATACTAAAAACGAATTGGATAAAATTCGCCGAAGTGAATTGAATTAATTAAATTATTTCTCTTATAAATTCGATTGGTAATTAAGTTAATCAGTCTAATAATGATAGGGAAAAGTTCAATTTATTTGCCAATAAATACCGGAAATAATAAATGATTCATTTGAAACACGTTGCAGAAATAGGCTTTTACTTTTATACACACACACAATTAATTATTTTCTTGGAATAATTTCTATGAGGTAACGGGATAAATATAAGAAGAAACCGGTTTGAAATGCCATATTCCTGCATGCGATCAAAAAGTGTCCATTTTAAATTCGTCCCTTAGATATTAATTTCATTACAACGAAAGTACCTATTTTTATTTCGGTTGGCAGTCGTCTTAAGAAGTGAACAGTTGCATCATTGTACTGAATTGTACTGAATTGTACATAAATAAGATTTAATATATACTCTAAGACAAGCTTAAATCCATCATATATAATAATAATCCTATTTATGAACCCAAAATGAAAATAAGGTAATACCAATGGGTGAAAAAGTGAGAAAAATTCCTGTCCTCTATCCTCCACCATTTTTTGACACTCCAGACATATCTAAATGTACTCTCTTTACAACAATGAATGATAATTAGCATTCTGCATAATCGTTTCAAAGTATTGATACATGTACAGTAAATCTTCTACATCTACACAAGCAAGACTCATCTACCCGCAAGCCGCTGAAAGGGCGTGTGGCGGGTGGTGTTAGGTCACCTCCCGTAAAAACGATCAAAACCACATGCAAAATCAACACATGCATGCAAAACTACATTGTGAGGCTCAGAAGTACCTGCCTGACCTAGAAGTGGCGAATGAAGTTTGAAAAATACCCCGCTATTAGAAATTACGCAATATCATTAGTATATGTGTCAAGTTTTAGGACGCAAGGTTCTTAAGTATTTGTTTGGCAGCAACCAAAAGTAAACATTTTCAGTGAATTTGTTAAATTGGTGATAGTTGGTCATTGTTAGGTCATATAATGGATATATTTGAAAGGCATCCCTATCAATAAAAATGCTTTACTGAATTCTACTGTAGGTGAATCTTCTCCTTTGTTTACAACAATAAAATATTGTGTTGCAGAGTTTAAACAATACTGTACGAGCTGTCAAGACGAGCATCGCATTGGTCGACGAAATGAGGTGACGACACCAGAAACGGTGAAGGAAATCCCCAAAACGATACTGGATAATCAACGACCAAAAGTGCGCGAGCTAGCAGACAGTAGTCATTTAAAAAAGTGCGGTATATCGCATATTAACTGAAAACTTGGACATGATAAACCTGTTTGCAAGATAAGTGCCGCGTTTGCTAACACTCGAGCAAAACCAGTGTCGTGACGATGTTTCAAATGGGTGTTTGGCAAAGTTTCTTGGCAATGAAGCAGAATTTTTGCGCCTTTTCATAACCATGGATGAAACATGGGTCCATTACTTCACCCCCGAGACAAAAGAACAATAAAAAAAAGGATTCAAAAGGGAGAACCGCCTCCAAAGAAGGCGAAGACCGTTTCACCTGCAGGCAAGGTCATGGCGTCGGTTTTTTCGGATGCGCGGAGGATTGTTTTTATTGACTATCATGAAAAAGGGAAAGCTATCAACAGCGAGAATTATGCGAGCTTATTGCAAAGTTTGAGCGACGAAATCAAGCAAAAGCTAAGACTAATAAGAAAGTGTTGTTTCATCAAGACAATCCACCAGCTCACAAATCCGTTTTTGCAATGGCCAAAATTAATGAATTAAAGATTTAATTGCTACCTCATGCACTCTATTCGCCAGATTTACCCCCTCGGATTATTTTCTGTTCGCAAACTTGAAAAAATGGCTCGGTGGTCAATGATTTTCCAACCGTAAATAAGTAATGCCCGTAGTTAATGGCTATTTTGAGGAGCAAAATAGTTCTTATTATAAAAAGGATAATAAACTTATTGAACATCGCAGGGAAAAGTGTATAGAGCTGAAATGAGATTGTGTCAAAAAATAAACACATTTTTTCCAAAATTGTTAGGGTTTTCTTTGTTGGGTCGGGCACTTCTGGGATACCCTTGTCTACCGACAGTGGCAAATAATCTACGGAAATCCTCTCAGCAACCTTCACCCATAAGAATGATTCAAAATCTACTAAATTCCATGTCAATTTTTGCAACACTTTATAAATTCTTAATATTAGATTGGTACCCTCTAACAAACCTGATAAATCTCCTATTCCCTCAATTTTTGAAGAACAGATGTTCCAGCTTGATCATTTAATTGTATATCCTCGGTAAAGAATGATCATTCTAGCAATTTAATTTTAGCGACAATGACAATCGCAATGGTAGCGGGACAATGACAGCAACGAAATAAGTTGATGGAATGATAAAAATAAATGCTATAACATCAATAATGAGATCACCACAAAAAAACGAATATAGTCAGAATAAATTTCTAAGCTTCTCTATTTAAAGAAGGTATTACATAGGGCAAAATAGACAGAACTAACGATTGAATAAATTAAAACCTCCAATAGCCGTAAACAGTTAACCTTTCTAAACAAAGTACTCATGAGATTAGTTGGCTAACGACAATAGTCAAAGATGGGTCAAAGGTAAAAAGGAAAGGGATAAAAAAGGTGAATACGAATACGCGTATTTCGGCCACAAAGTAGCCCTCTTCAGCGTACTGAAAGTGAATCGTCTCGACAACACAAGTCGAAGTGAGAAAGGGTAAGGGGAATCCGAAGTAATATATCGTGTAAAATGTTGGGGGAGAGGGTGAAGGAGTGGATCGAAGAGACGGGAGCCAATAGACCAAGCTGATAGTTGAGGAGTTTGAAAAGATAGGTTATGTAGTGAAGGGGAATTGCAAAATCACGAAACTGACCGCTGCAAAGATAGATAGATAGATAGAGGTATTTACTTGGGCAAAATTGAGACCAAATGGTCCCTTCTTCCATTAAACCCATCTTCGTATACATATTATATTAGGCATTAAACTTATAGTTACATTCATATGTACACATAAATACATATAGACAGACATAAATTCATTTAGCACAGATTTGCTAATCGAAAAGAAAAAGGTATATGCATATGTATACACACACATACACACATACATGCATACACATCCATATATATATATATATATATATATATATATATATATATATATATATATATATATATATATATATACATATTATTGCAGAAAATAGGAATAGATTGGAGGGAAAGGAGGCTAATCCGCAACCTATACATGTCTCAGACTGCTCAGGTGCGGGTGGGAAACGGGGAGTCAGGATGGGCAGTGTTAGGAAGGGGTGTAAGGCAGGGTTGCCCATTATCACCGTTGCTGTTCAACCTGTATGCAGAGGAAATGATCAAAGAGGCATGGGAAGAACTCGAGGTAGGAATGAAAGTGGGCGGGGAATTCGTAAAATCAGTTAGGTTTGCTGATGACCAAGCTTTAGTTTGTCAGTCAGCCAAGGGGCTGCAAGCATTGCTGAGTGAATTGGAAATTCAGTGCGACAGGTATGGGATGAGAATCAATATTAATAAAACAAAGGTTATGCGATTTTCTAGAAAGAAAAAGGCCAAGCTTAACATTAAAATAGGAGGGCATAAACTAGAGCAGGTAGAACAGTTTACGTATCTCGGTAGTGTTTTGGACCAACACGGTCAAAGTAGTAGGGACGTAAGGAGAAGAATTGCGCTAGGCAAAGAGGCTTTCACAAGGAGGAGGGAGTTGATGACGGGGACTTTGAGTAAGGATGTTAAGAAAAGGCTCGTTAAGACTTTGATATGGAGCGTAGCTATGTACGGCGCGGAAACGTGGTCATTGAAGCAGGAGGATAGACGTAGATTGGAGGCTTTTGAAATGTGGGTGTGGAGAAGAATGGAGAAGGTGAAATGGACAGAGAAGAAAACAAATGAGGAAGTACTTGGTATGGTGGGCGAAGAGAGGGGTTTGTTGGGAGCAATCCTATGGAGGCAGGAAAAGTGGATGAAGGGGGTGTTGACCAGCAGTGGGATGTTGAAGACTGTGATAGAGGGTAGAATGTTGGGCAAAAGAGGAAAGGGAAGGAACAGGATAGGGATGTTGTACGGGATGAAGGGAGGAAGAAAGTACTCAGAGATGAAGAGGGACCTGATATAGAGTAGGATGATGGATTTTGTGTTTTTTAGGAGCAATAAAATATTTGTTTGGTAGTTGTGTCCATCCAAAAACCTACCTTAACCGGTAGATTACTTTAAAAAAAAAATATATATATATATACATATATATATATATATATACATATATACATGCACAGAGAAGGAGAGGGGAGAAGTGAAGGGGATGCTTAGCACAAACGTTTGGCGTACGTTAGTGGGGGAGGGAGAAGTGAAAGGCAACCTATAGAAAAATGATCGTTGAGGATGGGGGTGTGAGAGATATGGATTGAGGAGCAATTTGAGCAAACGTTATGGGTATTTCAAGAAATATTAAGGCTGGTTAAATATTTTACTCAGAGGGATTATACAGAGGAAAAGAAACACGTACGCAATCTTGAAATACTTCGAAACAATTCGGTCAAAATAATAAGGGCACCAAAAGAAGATTTACCTTAGAAAAGGAATCTTTTGCTAGGAGGATGGAGTTGATGGAGGAAAAGGTGAACATGAATGAAAAAAATGAGAACGAAAACTCTAATTAGTAGCCTGGTACACGTAAATTACGGACAACTATTATCTTAAAATTAAAACAATACTTGCCTTTTGCCTTTTCAACAAAATATATGCCTAAGTTCTCTCCTCTGTCCCAGTCTCCAACATTTTATCGCCAACTTTACGTTTTTGGAAGAGGAAGTGGTACTTATCTGACAAAAACTTCCGGCCAATTCCTCTCTCTGTAATCTTATGAATTAGTCAAATAAATACAATCCACTTCTCCTAAACTTTTAATTAGTTCCGCGGGAATTGTAATTTAGGATTTATCATGGTATTAAAAACAATCAGAAAAACATTTCTGTCATACTTAAAATAATTCAAATGATTATATACACGTATATAAAAGAAGAAATAATGCATTTGCTCATCGTGTGAAGGAGACTTGCTAATTTTCCGTGGTAAAACCGCGCATAGAGTATGGGACGAGTATAAGGGGGTTCTTCAAGAAAAATCTAAATACAGAGTTAAACAAATTACGGAGAAAGGTCGCCCAAAACCTTTTGCGACACTTGGGAGATCCCTAACAATTCTCCACCCATTTCTCACTTTACCACAAAGGTAAATGCAGCAAATAAAGCCGTTACGTAATATAGAAGTTTACAAAGAGAATTGCTGTACAATCCCCTAAAATTAGTAGCCAAGGTATTGTGCCAAAATTTCTTGAATACGTGTTATATGCATGTTGAACCGCACAGGTTTCACCACAAAACTTTCGTAAAAAGGAATTAGCATTTCAATCCCTTTCCAAAAAGTAAATTCAAGTTGGCAACTTGGAAGGGGAATCCAGGCCAAACCGAAGTTTTTGTTTTTGGAAGGAATCAGAACATGAGCACTTGGAGAAGGGTGCGGCGTTGTACACGGTGAGTACTTGGCTGGAAATAATTTTCTTGTATGATGCTTTGCTTTCCGAAAATAGGTGGGAAATAGTAAGGTTACGCCATGTGACGGGTTGCGGGTGGATTCGAGCCTCTCACTCCATTTACCCCGCAACGTCTTTACTCTTCACCCTTGCCATATTGGAGTAATTAGTCGTCCCCACTTCCATTCCCATGTCCATGGCTACGTGCGAGTGTACGAGGACCTACCAGAGGAAGTAGTAAGGATCATTAGATATGCCTTGATGATAATTGTCTTTACCTGATATGTCTTTTCTTGACACTTCGCGCCGCTTTCTGAGCTCATAGTTTATCTGAGCCTTTATTTTACTATCTAAACCTTCTCAGACTTATGAAAATGGAACGGAGGGTGGGTATCGTCCCGCGAAAAAGATTACAGTTAAAATCGAAGCAAATACTTTATGCCAGAAAGATCTGGTTGAAAAATAAGCTAACGATGCGCAATTAAAAGGTACAGGTGTACGTAGGGGGTATTTCTTCTTTAGGATATTGCAAAAAATATAAATTAAATGTATAGGGATGAGTTGTCGAGTATACTTCTATTTCTAATGGTTAATTATTTGAGAAATACCCCATAATTAAGGGGGTTCGAAATTTGATTTTCCATCGGAACTATAACACTCTTAGATTTTTTCTCACATGTAACACTTTGAAGTTTACGTTGATTTAAAATAATCCTTTCGATTTTAAACCATATCCACTCACTAAGTATCCACAGGAAACCGAGCAAATATACTACCAGTGAATGCGCACATTATCTCAGGAAAATTAAACTGGGTTTAAAAGATTTTCTCGTTAACAATGAATTCTTCTGAATATTTTTCCGCAAGCTGCGTTCGTGAACTGCACCGCCAAGTTCCTTCTATAACTTAATTTTAAATTTAAGAGTTCACGTTATCTGACCGTACATTTCCGGAGCATATATTATGACACTATTGTTGGTGAGGCGCTGTGTGGGTCAGAGGTTTCAATCCCAGACTCACTGTCATGGCGGTCGACCCAAAAATTGTGACCCAAAATTTGTTTCAGCTCATTTTTCTCCCTTTGTAGAAGCCACATGCAGCTTGAGCCGTGTTGAGGTCGGCGTGGGAGGCTCTCTTGTTCATGGCGCCACCGAGCCATGACTACTCTCGACTGGGCGGGGAGGAGGGGCTTACTGACAGAATTTTAAACGAGAGGATGGGCGTAAATGATGTAAATGCCGCTGGTGCCGTGTCAGGTTGAAGTACAGGGAGTGACATGTGTACGAGAACAGCATTGCACATGTGTCTGGGTGACGTAATCAAGGGGTTGAAAAAGTCATGGCGCCCACATTTTTCCGACAACTTTATTTTCAAAATTCACAAGACACATATTAATGAATGCCTGTTTTATCTATCGCCTATTTAATTTTAATTTAACGTTTATAAGAGTAAAGAAATGGGTATTTTCAAATATAGTTTATTGGTAAACTTACGATATTTCCAACTGTGGAGGCTTTTCATTACAAATACACCTACATGTTGAAAGTACGTTATACTTATACGTACGGATGTATACGTTATACTTATACGTATATACGTATGACTAAATATTTCTAGAAATTATACTATTTGTAGAATGCCAAAATACAGCACCTAAACACGTGGTCCTCTATATATATATATATATATATATATATATATATATATATATATATATATATATATATATATATATATAGTTATATATATATATATATATATATAGTTATATATATATATATATTTATATACTATATACATATATATACACACATTTATATGCACATATAAATATATATAAATCATAGTCATCCATTAAAAAATATATATTTATTAATATTTAAATATAATAATCTACTCTTAATATTTATTTTTTAATATTATACGTGTTAATATTACATTCATTTCTCATTCAACTGTTCATAAATGTGTCAAAAAGAGCAAGCTTAAATATTAGCACAAAAATTATGCCTTAAAAATATAAAGCTTCAACATCCTTTGCAGTAAAATTGTAATAGAACATTGCCCGTCTGATTCAATTTTTGGTAAAAAGATCTTGATCTTCTTCGTTTGAACGGAAATAACCATGAAAATTGAAACACTACAACTGAGCCTAGGGAAGCAAAGCCCAGTGGAGAATTCATCTGAGTAAATTTGAAATTACTACTCCTAAGTCTTCAACAATACTGAAGGCTTCGGTAATAGAAGAAAAATGCGAGTGTCTTTAAAATATATTACTAGAACTTAATGGCTTCCATACGTATTCCTATCTTGAATTTCAGGTTTTACTAAAATAGAGAAATAACTAGGAATTCAAAGGCCAAATGCCATTGACCTACATTTAATAAGTTGATTTTTCCATTGTAGGGTCGCTAGTATGACGCTTGTGGTTAAGGAATACTATTTATCAAATAACTTTCTACACGTCTAAACCCTTATTCGTAATTTATAATTGTCGGATTTGGGACCCATTTAATCATTTTTTGTCCTCCCAAATATGCTCAGTGAATCCTGTACTAGTCGAATAGGTGTGCCAGTTTCTCTTAGGGTTTCCTACAGGGCCAGCCATCAATATTTGTTAATAGGATTACCCGAAATTCAATTTATATAATAATGGATCATAAAAAAGAATATTTTAACTGAAAAGTGTGCTCAGAAACCTCGACAATGCAAAAATTTTGTTTTGTTTGAATATTAAGTTGTGCGAGAAAAGAGAGCATATTGGACGCACATATTCGGTAATATCTTGTTCGTTATTTTCGTTTGCATTATTTGTGCATGGATGGAGTTTTATTTTTAATCGCGGTTCTTCGTATTACTTCTTTTCTTCGTATTATACAATATGGACTCTTCCTAACAAAATCACATTTGGTTCAGGGACACACAAATTATATCGTTGTGTGTATCACACCATTTTTAAGTGACGCACCAACGAAGAGTGGAGTATTTTATTTGAAATTTAACTTACATTTTAAAAATCCCTTTAACATGGTCAATTACTTTAAGCAAACGCTGAAACAATGTATCACCTTTTCCTTAACACATGGATTTTAACATAGCAACCCATTTGTACGGTTGCAATGCAGTCATACTTATTGCATTCAATCGCTGGAATAAAAATTTCCGTAAGATTTTGAACTAAACCAAATGATTTTTAGATGCGTCCAGCGACGTAGCGATAAGCTTCTGCAGGGAAATTGCAAGACGTTTGCCCTCAATCTCAGAATGCTTGAACAAAATAGCTTAAAAACGATATCCTTGAACAGCAGAATCTTAAATATCACAAATGTACCCTTTCATAAGTACGGAGTCTGGAACCGCCACCCTTGGCACGCAATACGTACACTGAAAAATAACACAGGACGAGCATACTTAATATTTTCCTGCGCTCCGTTGGGTCGGAATGACTAACCGTTGGAAAGGGTTCAATGTTTATCGCCCCCATTTTTGGATGGGGTACGGGGTGAAAGACTTGGGATGGTGCCGGCATCTAGGGAGAATATCCTTCCCAATCGATTTTATATGCCTACCCTACTCCCATCACATTGTCAGGCCACTGTTGTTAGCACGGGAGATTTATTTTAATTTTTCTCAAATTTTACGGATAATGCGAATGGTCCCAAATGCTTCCCTCCTCCGTTAGCTGACTGGCTGCCAAAAATATTCCACAGTCCCATTAACGAAGGACGCAGTCCCGTCTTTGGCAATAAATTTCCTTTGGGATGTCCGACTATAAAGGATGAGGTCAAAAACCTCTTCGCCGTCGGAGCCGAGAGGTGGACCTTCAATGAAGAAGCTTCGCAGTCATTTGTAACCATTTGGTTTGTTTTAGAACATGCTCTGTGTATAATATTTCTCTCCAATACCTTGTGCACAAACCCCATGTTTAGTAAGGAGTTTCCGATTTAGCACTTTTATGTCATGTTAATGGCACTGCCTAGCAAGCACAAAAGACACTTTCGATTCAAGAACCTTGAGTTTTATTTGGGAATATTCTATTTTCTTTTTAAATGCGGGACCAAAATATTGGGTGGAAAATGTGCGCACGAAAATGGAGTTGGCTTTGCTAATTTTAATACCTAATCAGAAGCATGGGTAAATAAATAACTGGAACAACAACTTCAACCAACAAAACATTATAGGAAATCAGTTTCTATTAAACTGACGAAAATACATATTAGAGGACATACTTATTGTAATAGGGCAAAGAATACATTCACAACATTGTTGAATCACATAAAATATTCTCCATCATTCCTTCATGCATTTACGTGTTTGGGAAAATATTGGAAATAATAATATATTTTAATAACCATTCCTTTTCAGGAAAAGAAAATTCAAATATTGCATAGTGGTTTAACACAAAATCGTGCATTGTGGAAATCTTCTGAAGGTGGGTTTCTCCAGGATGAATGACCAAGTAATATAATCAGTTATGCTTAGCTAATACTTTCATAATGATTTTCGGGGAAGTGAAAATATATGCCTTCCATGATTGGATATATATTTGGGGATAGTATCCTTGGCTGGGTACTTCGACATAGTATCGTTGCCTTGGTTAATTTTTTGACCTTGGAGCCAGGAAACGGGAAAAATGCTAGCGCTGGGAAAGAGTTATTTACCCTGTTAACGGAAATAAATGTAGTGAAACCATGAGGCATAGTGTAAAGAAACGCTATGAGATAATTGTATGCTATTATTTCTCCTCCAAACACCATTTTCTTTTACGTTCCAAAGAAATGAAAACACTAAAAAATACAGAAAAATCTATATAAGGCGCGCAGAGGAATCCATGCATATAATGTACTTCAGGAGAAGATGATTTTCTTAACAAGATATTATTTTGTTTGCCAAAAAACAAAGAATTACTTGATAGTGGATTTCAATTTTTCTAAAAATTGAATCATGAAATTATAGCTACCCAAATCTATGTGAACTATAAAATCCCACAATCATAATAGCTACGGTTATGTAATATCGTATGATTTTAAGAGATTTGTGACTACTCAATGAATACATTATATATATTCAAATGTATTAACGCTTGTGTGCGTATATATATATAAATATATATATATATATATATATATATATATATATATATATATATATATATATATATATATATATATATATATATATATATATATATATATATACGCCGCTCGTGTGAGTTTTTCCGTACAATCGTTATATATATATATATATATATATATATATACACACACATATAAATATATATAACCATAATTACAGTACTCCACCCGAAAATCGGTTTGGTAGGTGATGCTAGAGTTCACCCAGTACTAGGCCGACAATGTGTGAAGTTCATACATCAGGCAGGCTAGGGGGGCCAATTCCTTTCCCTGTGAAGCTGTTCCCAGGAAGATCTGGTGCCCGAAAAATGACATAGAATAGGTGGAGCTGCAGGTGCTTAGAGAGGCTTGCCCGGTAAGCATACCTAGGCCCTCTGATCAGTAGTCCAATGCTCTATGCCTGGACTAACGTCTATATGAAGATATTTTTAACTTCCAAATTATCCATTAAAACTGTGTGGATATCAGATTCTAACGGATGTTTCCAGATTCGATAAAAGGTTATGGCAGATTTTGCATAAAATATTGTTCCGTTTAAAGAAAACCAACATATGTGTATATATATATATATATATATATATATATATATATATATATATATATATATATATATATATATATATATATATATATATATGTATATATGTATATATATATATATGTATATATATATATGTATATATATATATGTAGGTCGCGGTAGCCCAGTGGGTAGAGCGTTGGACTGCTGCCTGGAGGGTCCCGGGTTCGATTCCCGGGCAAGGCACTCTGGGCACTTACAGCTCCACCCAAGCTGAAGTGATTTTTTCGGGTACCAGGTCTTCCTGGGGAACCATAACCGGCACAGGGAAAGGAACTGGCCCCCCTACCCTGATGTGTGAATTTTCACACGCCGTATAGGGCTTAGTACTGGGTGATCTCTACCATCACCTACTAAACCGACCTTCGGGTTGATTACCGTGTTTATGGTTTATGGTTATATATATATATATATATATATATATATATATATATATATATATATATTAATATATATATATAAGAAAAAGGCTAAGCAAAACATTAAAATAGAAGGGCAAAAACTAGAGCAGGTAGAACTGTGTACGTATCTCGGTAGTGTTTTGGACCAACACGGTCAAAGTAGTAGGGATGTAAGGAGAAGAATTGCCCTGGGCAAAGAGTCTTTCACAAGGAGGAGGGAGTTGATGACGGGGACGTTGAGTAAGGATGCAAAGAAAAGTCTCGTAAAAACTTTGATATGGAGCGTAGCTATGTACGGCGCGGAAACGTGGTCATTGAAGCTGGAGGATAGACGTAGACTGGAGGATTTTGAAATGTGGGTGTGTAGGAGAATGGAGAAGGTGAATTGGACAGAGAAGAAAACAAACGAGGAAGTACTTGGTATGGTGGGCGAAGAGAGGGGTTCGTTGGGAGCAATCCTATGGAGGCAGAAAATGTGGCTGAGGGGGGTATTGACCGGCAGTGGGATGTTGAAGACTGTAATTGAGGGGAGAATGTTGGGCAAACGAGGAATGGGAAGGAACAGGATAGGGATGTTGGGCGGGATGAAGGGAGGAACAAAGTACTCAGAGATGAAGAGGGACCTGATGTAAAGTAGGATGTTGTGTTTAGCTAGGGGTCACAAATTATTTAATTAGTAATTATGTCCATCCAAAAACTTACCTTAACTGGTAGATCACCTAATTAATAGAATAGCAACATTTAAAAGGACACTCACATGGTAAATTGTTCGAGCTTTCGGCCCTCTCAGAGGCCCTCTTCAAGAGAGACTGAAATTATGCTGTTGCTTTGGAGAGGGGAAAGAGGATTTCAGAAGAAGATTTCAGTCTCTCTTGAAGAAGGCCTCTGAGAGGGCCAAAAGCTTGAACAATTTACCGTGTGAGTGTCCTTTTAAATGTTGCTATTCTATTCAATTTGTGTTATATTGTGTCAGCCCATTATAGTGCCGCTCGTGTGAGTTTTTCCGTACAATCGTTATATATATATATATATATATATATATATATATATATATATATATATATATATATATATATATATATATATATATATATATATATATATATATATATATATATATATATGTATTTATTTATTTATATTTATATACAATAAATAAACAGAGAAGTGCCTTAGCGCTATCCAACGCAACACAGAGAAAAAAATATAAATGAATCTGAAACATTGCGTTGGGCAAACCACCTTCCTCTGGGGAAAGACGAGGAACGATGAGGAAATTTGTTGAGGTGGTGAGCCAAATTGTTAGTGGATGTCAGAATATTTCTTTGCATGGTGGGTCGTCTGCATGTCCGAGAGAGTTATTGTGATAAGAGAGATGTGGTTGCGTCATTAACGTTTTGAATTAGAAAATGGGCTTCAGAAAGGTATCGAGTCTGAAGGATTCAGTAAAACAGATGGTGAACAGGTGGAATACTACGTCAGATACGTGTATAAGGTTGCTTTTCTGTGTTGTTTCATGGTAGTGGAAATTACGTGGAGCGACGGATTTAATTTGTGTGAGCTTTTCTACAGTAACAACCCGTTTGTGAAGGGCAGTATGGAGATGGTGAAAGCATTTTTTGAGGGAGGCTTTGGGGTTTCAAACCCGATGTCTACGGATTGGGAGAGAATTTGTAATTGATAATTTGGTGTGCTTTGGGTGGAAGCTTGTAAAATGTAAGTATTTATGGTGGTTGGTAAGCTTGATATGTTCAGAAATTGTGAATTTCTTGCTACTGAGTGAAATATCTTTGTAAAGAAAATTTATGATGGGATCTGAAATGGAAATGGATTTCACTGGAAAAAAATTGGGTGGTTTAGAAATTGATGGCCCAAGCCATGTGTCCAGAAGAGGAAAATGTCATTTATATAGTGGTCCCATAAAAGTTGCTGGAGGGATAGTTGCGAAAGAAAGGTCTCTTCAAAGTAACCCAGTTAGAGGTTGGCACATGATGGTGTCATCCTCGTTCCCATTACTGTGCTTTTGGTTTGCAGTTGAAAACTGCTTTGGAAAGTTAATGCACTTTTTGTGGGGGCGAAAGTGGCTTGGTTCAGAAAAATTTCGGTCAAAACGCGCTTGAAGAGCTTAGAGAATGATAACATCTGATGAAGATTGAGCGTTAGTCATGAGGAATAGAGTTGTAGAGGGAAATCACGTCGATGATAGCCTTAAGTAGGTTGGAGATAGGAGGAATGGTGACGGAACAAAAACGGTGAAGTAAGTGGCACGAATCTTTTATGAAGGAGGTCGAGGAGAGTAATCCGTATGGGTAAATTTTGCGAGACCCGACTGGTACTTAACGTTCATTATATTTGGGTC
Source organism: Hetaerina americana (assembly GCF_022747635.1). Lineage (NCBI taxonomy): Eukaryota > Metazoa > Arthropoda > Insecta > Odonata > Calopterygidae > Hetaerina > Hetaerina americana. The sequence continues at coordinate 21,708,610 of NW_027286292.1, forward strand.
TCGGGAGAAAATAATTTTAAGGTCAAAGTTATATTTCTAGATTTTAAATAGGCATTCGACAATGTCCCTCAGAGGAGGTTTCTTCAAAAGTTGGGATGCTATGGGTTTGATGTGTAATAGACTGGATAGATTAAACCAGTTGAGGCCGAGAGCAAAGGGTTATAACAGACGGGGATCATTGGTAACAGTAAGCGGGTCATCAAAAGTCCTACAAGGATGTGTTACCGGGGAACAATTGGCTAACGCCTGATATGCAATCCAAAAGTGGTGCAAGGCATTGGACCTGGAATAAAATTCGAATGAATGTGTTTTGATTATATTTTGGAGTAAGAGCATTTCAACCAAAAAGACACTATACAGGAAACCAACAAAACACACTTAGAATCGGTAACATACTTGGATGTTACACTAACTAAAGATATATCCATGGGAAAAAGCATACGTGACATTTGCGGAACAGAAAATGAAAATTTCATACAAAGGATACTTAAGAATTGTAATGATTGGGTCAAGGAGCTTTGTTATTTCACATAAGTTGGGCCTCATCTTAAGTATGCTACAGGTGTTTCGGATACTCATGAGATAGGTTCAATTTTGAAAGTAGATCGAGTGAAATTTAAAGCAGCTAGATTTGTGAAAAGTGGTTATAAACAAGGAAGCAGTGTCACGACACTACTCGAAGAATTAGGATGGGAGATATTGATTGACCGTAGGTTTGAATAGAGGTTAAATTTCCTGCGTAAATTTGAAGCGGGTTACTTATCTGAAGATGTTAAAACATATTACAAGCCCCGCCTTTCTATTGTAGATGTGGTTTTTTTTTCTTAATTGACTGTGGTGCCCTATCGCTCCCCAGCACACGCCCTAGCGTGGCTTTCGGGGTTTTAAGTAGAAGAAGAAGTAGATCACATCACCAACATAAATTATGGATAAAAAAAGTAGAACGGATAGATTTTAACTGCCGTGTTTTGGATATGACAACAATCGCGTAGGAGATAATTAGGATTGGTAGTATTGTACATATTTTGTAGATATCTTACATGTCCTTTCCTACATGTTATTTTTTATTTTAAAAAAAACACATTTTTTTCAGTTCTACACAAAGATTTAAATACATGTATCCTGTTGCTGAATATTGTTACATGTAATTACTTTCTATGGTGTGGCTAATATTTTTCTTGTGAATGATCAAATTAATATTTGTGTAGAGGTACGCTACATGATTGGGATCGAGCATGTTTGGGTTGTTAACTAACAGCCCCTCCCCCCCAGCGCCGCGAAATGCCCATGCGGTGGCTTGCAGGGAATTTTTTTAATAAAGGTGTACAAGAGGTTGTAGGTGGTGGTCGAGAAAATCGTAGATTCTTCGATGGAAGTTTTGAAACTGCAGATTATATGTATGTATACTTACACATACATATTTACACTTCAGAAACTTCCCTTTATAATAATATTCCTCGGTAAGCACTTTCCGTGACACTCTCAGAATTCTCATCAGTTATTTTATTTGTGATGAAAAATCCGATATTCACAAACTTCAAGCTTTGTAACCCAAATTTAAAACCTCCTCCAAAATGGAAATGTATTGCCATTTTAGAAGATTGTTGAGCTTCCTAACTCAATTCAAATCATATTTTTTCAATTACCAAATTGGTTTCCACTTAGTCGAACAACATGCGTGTGAAGGAACTGGACTGACAAGGTGTTCCACTTTACGTATACCTGCAAATGCGGACCACACCGACAGTGACAATTTGCGCAAATAAGAAGAAACCGAGAAACGGTAGTAACCATCCTGTCTCTTGTCATTCATGATGGTGAATAAACCGATACATGCTGTGAAAATAAAGTTTACGAATGGGCTTCAATCGAACTCTGTTGTCAAGAAGCACGGATTAAAATTTATTTTATGCGTTTCTATGCGTCCTTGATAAGGGCTACTGAATTCTATTAACTACCTGAGGGTAAATTTAATGAGCAACTTAAAATAATATCTTTTTATATTTTAATTTATATATCTGCATATGATTTCATACGGGTCACAGGTCATCATCTACCTCGTCGTATTCTCCTTCATCTCGTCTCGTCGTTCGCGTCTGTTAGGTAGACTTATTTTAAAACCATTGCTTGAGCATCATAGCCACTGAACAATGACTCATCTCCAGTAATGACCTTTTTTAGAGAACCTGAGTCCTCTTTTATGGTTTGTAGTAAGTCCCGGGCGACTGCAGGACGAAATTCTTGACGTTAACGAAATAAAGAACGTGAACAGACAGTTGATCACTTTCCGAAAAGAGACTTGGCCGATTGTTTTGATACGAGAAAGAAACACTGGGATAAGTTTCTGAAGCCCAAAAGGGAGTGCATTGCAGGCCTCATTTTTGTGGTTAGGATACTTTTCTCTTGTTTATAAATGATGTAGAAGCCTATTTATAGATGCTGTAGAAGCCTATAAACGAGGGCATCATAACATTTGGACGGAGTAAGAGAGCACAAAAATAAAATGGGTAAACGTAAAAGCAAAAATAAAATACGTAAAAGGACACACTTAAGAACGATTTAGATTTTGGCCTTCACTGAGGTCTTCTCCAGGTCAGACTAAAACTGAGGCATTAAAAATAAAAATCATTTTAAAACTACTCTACTTTTCTATCCTTTGTAGAGTAAACAAAATGTAAACTATTTATCAGTTTTAAAGAGCACGATAGGAGATTTTCCTAAAGTTCATCAGTCATGCTAAGCTCTATGCACGGAGCATGGAATAACATGAGTTGACGTCATTCGGGAGCTTTCATATTTTTCAAGAGCGACGGGACTCCTTGTTTTGAAAAGGCTATTAGCATGTTTAGCGTGGCCATTTTTTTAAACAACCAAGAAATCTTAAATAAAACAATCCAACATGACATGAAGGCATATGAAATTTTTTGTGTAAAAAAGCCCGTAATGTAGTCCTTTTTTACCGAGAATCGAAGGAAAACTCTTTCGCGCGTGACAAAGGAATAGTCCTATGCTTCTCTCTCTGTAGAACCGTGACCGGTTATAAGCGAAACTGGAGTGGTTAATTTCGAGGTCCCCTTAAGCGGTTCCGTATTATTAGAAATAGCATATGGACAGTGTAGAAAGCAAATTAAAAGTATGAATTCAAAGTCCAGAGAAGCAATATTTCTTCAATTTGTCCTTTTTCACATTTTCTTCAAAGACACGACACGCAATGGATCGTGAAAAATAAGATAAAGGTAAATTGAGTAGCTTCAGACGTGATATAGTGGAAGTCGAACATAATGAATAACTGATCGTAGCACTTTTCCACTTGATATATCAAGTGGAAAAGTGCTATGATCAGTTATTCATTAATATAAAGGTATCCAAATTATTCATGTACTTCTCCGATTTTTATTTATTGTCAGCTCTGTAAAGTAATTATAATTTGACTTTCGAAATGTTTTTTTCTTCCGCTAGTAGAACCTGAAGACTCATTTAAAATAATTTTAATAACGGGCTCATTACATTTCATCATGCAGATAAATGACATTTAGAGGGGTAGTTTTGATAACTTTAGAAATATTTGTGGTAAAATGTACGGATTGTAATGTTTAAGAACCATAACACTACAATTATCAACTTGAAGTTTGGTTGGATAGTTAAGAGTAGAGAACATCTACTACTAAGTACTTCAGTGGATAAAATGAACACATCAGGGTACAGGCCCCAGTTTCTTTCCACCGGCTGAGGTTGCCCAGAGGCATCATCCGAAATCCAACCCGTGACGATCAGGAACCCAGTGCCCAACCCACTGAAACGTACATATAAATATGAGTACCGAAGTGGTGTAGTGCCTATATAAGCTTCTTTTGTAGACAGAAGAATGTGGTCGGGCGACTGAAAATTTCGGAATTAAGTAGGGCGCCATTTTTTGTGTCTCTGCCTCTATCTCTGTTGGTCAACACCATCTTTCTCCCTGTTTTGATAAATTCACATCCATTAGACTTCTGTATGTCATGCATGTATACAAACAAACACACACACACACAAATATATATTCTAGGTCTGTTCAAAAAGTATCACTACTTTGGTGTTAGTTCAAAAATTATTTATTTATTTATGAATATCTATTTTATCCCCTTCCAAGTAATCCCCAATAGATATACACTTATGCCAGCGTTTTTTCCAATCCTCGAAGCACTTCAAAGAATCATTTTTTGTGATCTTATTCAGCTCCTTTTTCGATGGAGTTTTTATCTCTTCTATCGTAGCATAGCGTAGTCCTTTCAAGAGCCTCTTCAGTTTCAGGAAAAATAAAAAGTCACTGGGGGCCAGATCTGGGGAATACGGTGACTGCGGTATCATTGGTGTGTTATTTTTGGCCAAAACTTTGCGCAAAAGAAACGAACTACATCTACATATACTTAATATCCCGCAAGCCGCCGCAAGGGCGTGTGGTGGGGGGTGATAGGACACCACCCGTAATTTAGAAAAGAAAAAAAACCGCATGCAAAAACCACATATTTATGCATCCACAAAAAAACATGTCGTACATTCATGCAAGAACACTTACACCCCACACACATGCAAGCACTCAAAATACCAACTAACATACACATGCACCTATAAATATCTAACATCTTTGCAATGATTAATTTTGTTCCGACTTGTAAATTCAATGTTTTTAATATATCTAAAAAGACTTCGGTTTCTTACTATTATGATTTCTGATTGTTCAGGGAAAGAATGAGTACTTGAACCTATCTTTACTGGAACCTATCTCCGTTATTTTACCTTTGTGGTCTGATCCACCTAAGTAGTGTGGGGCCATTATAATTCGTTCAGTGTCATAGTTAAACTCGTTTGTTCTGAAAATTTCTAAAAGTCTAAGCCTCGTTGTGAAATGTTGGTTCTCTCCGCACTTGAAGTGGTTCCCAGCCTAAATCCCCTTAGAGACGTGTCACACTTGTGTCCTAATCATTACAATTTTTAAGGAATTTAGCGGATTTTCTCTGGACTTTATCTAATTCTTTTTGCCAAATTTCCTCCCAAGGATCACAAATACTTGCGGTATTCTCCAAATGAAGTCTAACTAGAGCAAAATAACCCCTCTCTTTAACTTCTATATTCTAACTTTAACTTATCTATATTAAGTGTTAATCCCCCTTTAATCCACCATTCTGAGATATTGTCTCAAGTCTGAAGCTAAGTTTCTTTAAAGGGTATTCGTATATTGTCCTGACATGTGCTCCCCATGAAAGGCGTGGTGTTAGGACAACCCCCAAATATTTAACTCGATTGGCCGTACTCAGTACTGAACCCTCTATTTCGTATTTTATATCCTGTTCACCGCTTCCTTTGCTACAAAATTTCAAAACTGCGCATTTATCTTTATTAAGTGTTAATCCCCATTTATTGCACTATTCCGAGATATTGTCTCTAGAGAGTAGCTAACGATCTAGTTGGCTCCTTATTTCCCTGTATATCACCGTGTCGTCAGCAAATAACCTCAGATTGCTACCATCGTGTGTGCTCAAGTCATTAATGTATATTCAGAAAAGAAGAGGCCCTATTACACTTCCCTGGGGGACGCCCGAAGTTACATCTCTATGCGTTGAGCACAACCCATCAATGACTACTATTTGTTTGCGATTTGACAAGAAGTCTCTAATCCAATTAATAATTTTCTCATTGATTCCATAGCATTTAAGTTTAAGTAACAGTTTATTGTGTGGGACTTTGTCGAAGGCTTTTTTGAAATCCAGGAATACTGCATCGACTTGTGTGTTGTTTTCTCCCGATCTAAGTATATCTTGAATGAAGAGACCAAGTTGTGTGTCGCAAGATCTGCTTTTCCTAAATCCGTGCTGGTTTGTGATTAGTATTTTCCTACTATCAAGAAATCTCATAATGTTAGTGACGATAATGTGTTCCAATATTTTACAAGAGATCGATGGTAAGGAAATGGGTCGGTAATTGGTTAGTGTATCCCTATCGCAACCTCTATAGATGGGAGTTATATGGGCTAGCTTCCAGTCGCGAAGCACTGAGCCTTTTTCTATCGATTTTAGAAAAACAATATGTAAAAACGGGGCAGTGTCTTCAGATAATTCTTTTAATATTCTAGCAGGTATTTCTTCCAGACCAGATGCCTTGTGTGCTTTGTTACAAGGGAGCAGATAATGTTCTATTCCTTGCTTGGTCAGTGTAAGATCGCTCATGTGTTCCCCGGGTGGGTGTGGATGATCGTTTGGTGCGTTTGTGTTTTTATTGTTGACGCTCCGGAAACCAGCAAGACTGAAACAATTCATGACTCTAATACAAATAAATATTAATATTTGTTTTTTTAGAACAATTTAGAATGAGAGTAGTAAAAATTCAAAGTTAAGTTGGTGTAATCGGGAGAAAGATTATTCTCTGCGTAATCATCTACGTAATGCATCCGCAGGTGCGTTGTCGGGGTAAATTAGCTGAATATTTCTATTTTTGCACATGCATAAGTTAAAATAAAATTTGCTTCGACAACTGCGTCGATTATATGTGCGTTAGCGTTTGTTAATTACTACTGTATGCAATGCATTGTAGTTAAAGGGCAGTGCTCACGCCTCCCACCGCCCAACTCCTGCCTCCCATCTCCCGCTTCCCAAATCCCGCCTCCCACCTCCCACCCTCAACCTCTCTCCTCCCTCTTCTTGCCTCCCACCTCCCGCCTCCAAAATCCCAACTCCCACCTCCAGCCTCCCGCTTCCCCGCCTCTAACCTCCCAATTCCCGCCCCACGTCCTTTTCGTGCATATCGGGATATTGATTAGATGTAGATATAAGATTAAACTCTAAGGGCACAGTCAGCCCGGAAAGCCTTTTTTGGAGCAAGGAAGTATTTAAATGGGTAGCCCATTGGACTACTGACGAGAAGACCCGAGTTTGATTTCCGGGGATGCCTCTAGGCGCCCTTATCTGTATGAATTTTCCTTGTGTCAGACCTTCCTGGAAACTATAGGTGACACAGGGGAAGGAACTGGCCTCTCTTCCCAAAATTGAGAATTTTAATCGTCTCTGGGCGGCGTAGTAGGTGAATTCCAACCTCACCTATCAAAACCGACGTTCAGGTTGATTTCTGTGGCTGTGGTGGGGTATACCATGTTTCTCCCCATTCATTATTGCAACGATTAAGTTGTTTCATTCAATGACACCTAATTCCAGTTAAAATTTAATCCATGATTAAAACAATTGACATATTCTCACTCCTTAATCTTTTTTGCTTCTATTTTATTACATCTTTCCGTTCCCTTGTAAAAATAAAGAGATAATTAGGAGGAAAGCATAATCCGATGAAAGCGTTAAAATCTCAATGAAACTGCCGAAATTTCATTTGAAACCACCATCTGTCAATATATGCACCATATTATCATTTTCTTTATTCTCTGCTGAAGAATTACACTAATATTTCAATAGAAACGTCTGTTTTTTCCGTTGAAAATGGTCACTTTCCTTCCACATGTCCCTTCGTCGGATCATAGGAAGTCATGTGTTTGTAAAATTATTAAAGTATATGTAGTATGGTTGGTCACCTAACAACCCTTGCAAGATTTTCTGCTGCGGCTTATGGCCTAGTTCCTGGATGTAGATGCAGAAACAGCCTTACCTTGGGACCCAGAATGATAATTTCATGAGTGACTAATGCTTTCATGTAAACATATCAACCATTACATTACGAGATAACCATTCTCGACTAGACACTGAGGGCAATTAATAGTGATAGTATGTAGAGACCTTCACGAGGATGACCTTGTTGGCAAATTAGTCCTATTACACGTGAGTGATGCTGGATGGCTGGCGGGTGGGTGGGCTAATGAGTTCTTGGGGAGAAGGCGGCATAGATAGGATTTTACGCGCATCGGAGTTAAGGACCTCCATCGCCCGCGGCATCCCTTAGGAATTTCACGCACGCGCTTCAACTCTCTTATTGCGCCTCTCACCACCTCCTTCCCTTCCCCAGGCAATGGCCAGAAATACAAAATGATACGTATGCACATTCAAAGCCCTCCCCATGCACAGCAAATTCACGCCTCCCCTTCCCTCCCCACTGCCCTAAGTCTCTCCATATTATCGCTCCTAAGTTCCCCGTCTTATTCCCGCGTTTCTGACCTCTCTGCACTAGTTCGCCGCCCTTCAGATGACAGCCGTCAACCCATTTCACCAGAGACAGCCAGTTTACGTGTGGTCAGTCTCATCCCTGTCCCCACCTTCCAGTCTTCCAAGAGAATGTAGTCACTAAAATACTTAGACAACGGATCTTTGGCTGGTTTTACTATGACCTCTCCGATATCCCCGACAGGTCCACGTTCTTATTCATTGCTATTTTTGCAATACTTTATTTTTAGTTTTGATGTGCTCACTTCAATCAAAATCGGTGTAAAAACTGGCCGCATTTCCACTTTTACTCCAATTATATCGATTTTAAGGGAGTGAATTATATGTGCAAGTGAAACAAATGATAGTACTAACCACGTGTGTTGTGAAATGAATCCAAATCCAATAGTGTGTGGAATTTTAGAAGTAAAATAGTAATTCATATAAGGTGACACGGTATTTGTTTCCAAATAGCTGGTGATATATTAATTTTAATATTTTTATTGTATTTATTATTACGCAAAGCCAATTTTTCGTTAATTTTCATTTCTAATAGTTTACAATATAGCATATATTCGAAACATACATCCACAGAAGTAATGCCATAAAGGTGCGTGGCAGGGAGATCAGGCACTACTTGATAGGGGTTAAAGGAAAGGAGAGGGACTTGCCGTTTAAGTGAAGATCGTAAAGGAAAAATATTCCGCTTGAAACCCATGAAAAGATGTGCATGGTAGTGCAAACATATATGTATGTAAACATAAACTTAGTTTGAAACAATTCTAAATTTTACACTCTACAGTCCTTAGGTATATTAAATAAGAGTAAAAGACAATAAATATCTACGTCTGCATGCATGTGCTCCGTAAGCCACCGAAAGGACGTGTGGCGGGAAACCACTAACTCTACAATCGAATGAAGCTACAAGAAAATTAAAGAAAAGAAATGCTAATGCATGCCCACAGGGACATAAAAAACTTATTTCACAATACATAAATTGAAATTTTGAATTGTTTGGCGACCTTGGGAGAAAGCGTTGCAAAAATTTAAGTAAAGTAGGGAGAATAGCCACCAGATTCGTCAAAAATTGAATCGATAAAAAGACGAGTGCGTTAGGTCTTTTGGAAAAATTCGATGAAATCGTTAAAAATAGGTTTTCTAAAAATTGAATTACATGAATGAGAATAATATTAATGCTTCTTTTCTTGAAACTATCCTTTAGCAAGCGCTCAAATTCTGCGCTTGTGGACATCAAAATAATGAATTTGTCATTGCGCATTCAGCTAATAACTATGCTTATTGGCATGCATAAGCCTATCTGGGATAAAAATTAATAAATACATTCTCTTCCTTGGGGTACCAATTCATGCCTCTCCTCAATTAGATATCAATAAAATACATTGCTACAAGTATGACTAGAATATACTACACGCTTCATGAAACATACCTTAAATTTGAAAGAAAGAACTTCCGCTTACCGAATGCCTCACCCTTCAATAAACCACGCGAAGAGAAGAAAAGTGATGACGCAATCAGGCGTCACTCTTTACTCTATACAGTGCTGTTCAAGAGACGCGTCGCCTGTTTCAAGGCAAGTGTCAACAGACCACTTGAAAAGGAGCAGGCACTCAAAAAAAGGCTTGGGATAAAGACGAGACGCTAAAATACTGAAGATTCACCCCGAACAATCACGGTGCCTATTCGAGGGACCGAGTGAGAGATAAATGTTTGTGAAACCAGAAAACACGTAACAAGCTGTGATTTCCGCATCCGCATTGAACGGACCAGAGTTTGTTACCCCCACCCGTCATCAACCCACACCCATGGCCCTCACTGGAGAATCCCCCCACTGACACTTTCGGCCTTCCTACTCTGTCAGATGTGAAATCTTCCGTCTCCGAATCCCAAGGGACGCTAGGCAAATTTGGGCCACTCCCAAGGAAAAAATAAGAGGCCTCAATAGTATAACACAGTCGACGCGTCCAATGCGAGGTTCCCGTCGTCATGTTTCCACCACCACTCGAGAAACCATTTCCTCACTCCCGCCCCTATTTCCCCGTCAAAAGGCTCTAAAGCTGTAGGGGGGACGGGTTGAAGACGCTGAGTTGGGAGGAGTGGGCGGAGTAGGAGTTGCCCTCCGATGAGAGAGGGCCCTTCTCCGGAGCCCTTCATCCTGAGCAATTGCATCTTGCCAGCCGGGCTTTCCCAAACTGAGTTGTGGAGTGGGGAATGGGAGGGGGGCCGGGGGATGAGGCATGGAGGGAGGCAGTGGGAGCAAGGGACTATCTCTCCCAATCCCTCCCCCTTTTCAACCACGTCACTCCGACCTCTCCCTTCCTCCGACTCGTTTCCTCCCGTAGTGCTTTGTGGTCTGAACAATAGCCACGCCAAGGCATTACAAGAGAGATCTCCCGCCGGGTGCGAAGAAGGAAAGATGGCGGAGTGTCTTTCCTCTCTCACATACCCCCTTCTATTCCATTTTTCCTCTTTCCGACCGAAACATCCCCATGTAATTCTCCGCTCAAACTTGTGGGGTGAGGAAGTTCAGCGGGAGTGGATTGGGACAGGGGACTGATGAGAGCAATGGGGGCGTGTTTGAGACGGAAACGGGGACCGAGACGGGGGTCCGGGAGATGGTCAACCGTAAGGTGTACCGGGAGAGGGGCAAAAGGACACAGGAGCCGGACACCGAGGGAGTATTCATTAAAGGTGAAATTGAGACGGGGGCCTGGAGTATCAGGGGGTGAGCTGGGGAGAGGAAAGGGTAGTAGTCCACCCGTTCCAAGACAACTGACCACCTGAAATACTCACTCTACGCCCATTATCACACCCCCTTCTGCCATATGGCTCACGAAATTGAAAGGATTTAAATACGTGTAAATGGGATGTCAATAGGTGGCTGTAGGGGTACGTGGTGCGAATAGAGTTGGTATTCAAGAAGTGTAATTTTATCCAATGACGCAACTTGGTTGACTAGATGGTGAGGTGACACTTCGATCAATTCAGCGATGCCGGGAGTAGTGGCTTCTCGGTCTTTTCGAAACATCCAAAAAGCTCGAAAATTTGACGAGTAATGTTTGGTAATTTTATTTTACAACCACGTTATAGGGAAATTATCCAGGGGCTAAGGAAATTACGTATAACCGTATGTAGCGTTTTACATTTTTGAACGATTGCCCAACTCAATTGCCAAACATTTACCTTTTAGAGAAATCAAACACTTAGATTCAATATCGAGTATCGAATATTCATCAAACCTAGGAATTGTTAGTTAGTCGTGGCCAGGAAAACATAGCAATAATGTATGCTACGTAAAGTGTGGATCATCTCTTAATTTATAACTTAAAGAAGTGTGTGTATTCATCAATTTGAGTATATAAACGTAGTCTAGCCACAATCTTGAATCGTTATAGGTTTTCAACTAGAATGGATATCGATTTGCTAGTCCTTTTTTGACATTTTTTGAATGACCGTTACCTTTTTTCCCAACCCTTAAACCACCATTCCTCTCCCTTATACAAGTATATTAACCATCCCACTTGGTGCCTGCGCCCCATGCCACCCACATTTCTTGTGAATCGCCGGATGTATAAGTTGGTGTAGATTTGTGTGGGGCCACCATAATTCCTTTCGTGTCATAGGTAACCGCACGCGAAGAGGCGATATCCCTACTTTGGGGGACGGGACACGAGATGGATCTGCATTTGCCGAACCATTCATAGCATTTGGGTGAACCTGCTCAGCCTCACTGGCATTACGTTCATTCGATTTCCCACCTTGAATCCTGTTCCCCTTTTTAGAAGCCGTCACACCTTTGATCTTGGATCGTAGCTTCTACACCTTTCATTGCATCACAATCCTCTCGAACAGCGACCCTAAGGGCCGCAAATTCGCCAGAATTTTCGAACCTGGAAACAGAGTAAATGCACAGAGACACCCTAGCTTACGTTGTTGCACAAAAAAGTAAAAGTTTAGTTATAAACCTAAAACCAAATCTCTCGGGAAGGACCTTCACCTAAATTTAAAGAATACCTTGCAAGTCACCGGGAAGTGTGCGCAGGCAGGCAAGGGGCGTATCCACACCAGGGACAGGCACTGCGTACGAGCATGGTCACGCACGAAGCTTGAGTCTCACTACAGAGAAATACTAATATGCAATGAGCTATAAACAATAATCAGAGACAAGGAAAATGGACATTGTACCACCCCCGTCAAAGTCAAAGAAAGGGTTCAAATCCCGGAGACAATAAATACCTTTCAGCAGTATCCCGATCCCACTTGAGGTGATTTGTGGAGAGCACTTTAAATGAGCACGACGTCCGTCGGATGGCACGTTTAACTGGGGACTCCTTGGCGCCTTTTGACACAAGTATGCCAATGCCGACGCCGGGTTTCTCTCCACCCTTCCTTTCCCATCCATCCCAATTGGCGCAAATGACCTCAGCTGTCGGTCAACTCCCATAAAAACTACCACTACTACTACTCGGTTAACTTCTTCACGCACCTTTTTAATGTGTTTATTAGAGCGATACCTAGAAATTGTAGAGATTCTACACGGTCATTTCACTATCATTAATGCCGCAATGAGTTTGTACAAAGCAATTTCATTTCAAATAGTTATTAAAAAAATTTCGTTTTGAAATGTAATTATTATTGTCATACCCTATACCATTCCTAAAGAGCCTTAAGGTACGAGTAATTTGCCAAAGCGTCTCTATCGAACGGCCTATCAATATGCCTAATAATACTGAGTCATCAGCAAGTAAGCAAATATTACTCTAGATTGTGCAATATAAGTTGTATTCGTAACATGAATAGAAGCGAATCCATGACGTTTACCTGCCGAGAAACTTTTTAACAGCTGTAATATATCTATACCTACTTTTTCTTATTCTCTCTTTATTCTTCCGGATTCACTTCTCTCACAATCGTCCTAACATTCAATGCACCAACCCTTAACATTGTGATCCTTTTCTTTACCGTTTGAGCCTTTTTCTCATATTTCAGCAAGGTGTTAAAGTTTTCTTGTGGTTACAATCGTAGATACTATATATTGCTTTTCTCACTAATTTTCCTTGAAGCAACACAACTTGTGACTCCATGAAATGGAAAAAACTTAAGAAGTTGAGACTGCAAATCCATAGAGACAAGTTATTTCACACTCGTCCTCTTGGGGAGTGAGTGTGAAATAATACTGACATTGGATTGACTCGACCAGAAATAATACCAGATGAGTTCTCTTACACAATCACCCGGTGTCATTTTCCAAGGGGAGAGTGTAGGTGGACGGTGGTGGAAAGGAATGATAGGGGAATGATTTAGAAGAGGAGGTATAAATAAGAAAATATAAGGAAAACACGTAGGATTCAACAATAACGGAAAAAGAAAGAGGTAAAGCCTTTGAATATAGTGGCCAGGAGTACAAGAATTCGTTTTTAGACCAACCTCCTTTTTCTGGAAATGTAGTAAATAAATAGCGGTGTCAATAATATCGATAAAAAATGTCCAACCCCCTAGGAGAGGAGTCACATTAAGACTCAATTATTCTTTAAACAATAGGAATTCGCAGTAATTTTACATAGCATGCATGCAAGCAGGTGGTGTGTAAGGGTTTTTGCATGAATGTATACCATGTTTTGTTTGTGGGCTGTATAAATTGGTGGCTTTTGCATGCGGTTTTTTTTCTTAATTACCGGTGGTACCCTAACATCCCCCGCCACTTGCCCATGCCGCAGCTTGCGGAGCGTTAAGCTGATGTAGATAGCATGCTTAATGCAAATAAAAGTAGTATTGGTATTCTCCAATGGAAAATTAATGGAAATATTATCAAGGATGGAAATGTATTCCCACTTTTATTCACGTGAAAGTTCTTTCATCCTTTAATTTCGTTCGGTTTTTCTTCAGCTCGAAAAATAACGTATATAGTTCAAAACTGTTCGTTAATGAATTATTATCGTGACAATATTATAACTTACTGTAATTTTATTTGATGCTTGACACTTTAAGACAAGACAGAGGTATACATCTATGTACATCCCCATCCCACCCCGCAAGCCGCCACAAGAGCGAATGCCGGGGAGTGCCTTTGGTCGCCCACCATGCATACACAAACGTTAAAACACTAAATAGATATTAGCTCAATCACGCACTCGAATAAAATTAATTACACGATGCAGCTCCTAACATGCAAGAATATTCAATGACAGGATGGTTCAATGAAATTAATCTGCCATAGTAAGTCGAGATCTGTAAAATTTCTTTTACATCCTCGGATAAGTTACCTACCTCAAGTATACGCAGTAAATTCAACCTGTATTCCTAAGTATGGTCTATTTCACGTATTTGTTATTTGCAGGACATGTCTTTAATCATAGATATATCCAATTATTCTACCTATTCCACTTTTGTTAAGATGCTTTCTTTTATGTAGTTGTATTTATGGCTATGTATGCGTGGTTTTCGGGGAAATTTTCTCCCTCTAAAAATTCATCAAAAGGTATTTTTTCAATTTAAATTCTGTCTCACACATCTCACACCACTTTTGGATCGCATCAATTTTTTTTAGTTACCCCCATACCGAAAAATCACCTTTTTGGCTTTGACCTCGGGCAGTGACAACAATGATCATGATTACGAACATCGAAACCCCTGGTGGAAAAAACCTCCCAGGCGGGAATTGAGCCCGCGACCCTTGGTGTGGCAGACAAGGACGTTACTCCGCCGCCACCGGGGTAGCCAAATTTCTGATAATGGTTTTCTGTCTTCGTGCCTGGATATGTCCTTGTATATCACGGCATCGACCGCAAAGAAACAAAGTTAATTGGAAACCTGAGAACTGACATCATTAATATATAAAGGGAGCAGTAGCGAATCGATGACGCTTCCATGTAGGCACCAAATGAGACGCTTACTACGTCGATAAATACACCATACATTACGCCCATTTGCTTGCGGCTAGTCAATAATTTGTGCATCCAATCAATTAAACGTTCGTATCATCCTTAGCTCCCCAACTCTTACAGCAACGTCTTATGTGAAACTTCGTTGAATGCCCTTTTAAAATCCAGAATGTTAGCATCCATTTGAGCATTTATTTCACCTGAGATCAAAAATCATGAACTACTGCAGCCTTTGTTATATGACTGCATCCTCTTGTTATAGGCATTTGCAGATTTTTTTAAGTAAGTCGGCAAAATCCTTGAAATTTCCTTTCTCGACAGGAATAATCTAGGTTCCTCTAGGTTCTTACATTTTTACTCACCGATGTATCTAATTTGGTGACAATTGCTTTGTGGTTATTTAAATCTTCGGTTAGTTCTACATTTACTATCAATTCTGGGCAGTTCACCTCCCGCTTCACATCACGTCTGCTTTATCTCCAGCGTCATTAGTTGTTATGAATTATCATCAGTAAGAAAACCTGGTTGGAATTTATTTAGCGTTTAGTGATTATCAAGGCCGAACATGCTATTAGATTGTGTGAATGTACATTTGAACTTAATTAAATTTCTGTGGTATCCGTTAATTTTGGTATGCGTGGGAATAATGCAGTAATTTAAAAGCGATGTACCAATCGCGTCTAGCACGCTAGATGCCATTCGTAAGTCTTTGATTTTAACAACCCAAAAGGCTTTTTTTATAAATCCTTCAATGTTTCCTTCCTTATGAATATTTCATCCATATTGATGTACGTGTCCTAAGGTCAAACTAGGTTTACTCCTGATCATCGTCGGAAAAGGACAATCTTTTATTTTTTCCTGGGATTAAGTTTATATAAGGTGTGCCAAGTTGAAGAACAAAAATAAAACATTTTAGTAACAAATTTTATTTTCCAAACATTTGCTTTGATGTCCAGGTTTTATCTCATTTCATAATTTCTTTGGACGAAAATCTCGTTGATTTGACACCAGTATTTCGTGAGTGGTTTGATTAAAAAATGTCTAATTCACCTAAATTCAACTGAACATAAATCCTTTATCTATGAATCATAATTTCAACAACTTAACATTTATTTTTACAAATATTTAAATATAATGACTGATATTTGATCTCAACTTTACTTACCCCTAAGAATAAACTAGGCATATACGAGGGTCATCCGGAAAGTAGTACCCGTTAGTGCCGCATGAAGTGCTGACGACGCGAGTAGCCGCTGGACGAGGTCAGATAGCTTCAGTGGCTTGTCTGCCTTCTCTGAGCCAAGTTGCGTGACGCTAGCATTGCCTGTGTTGTTTCTGTGATTGTTTACAATGTTTAAAAAAATTGAGAACGCCGCCAGTTGTGAAGTGAGGGCAGTGATTAAATTCCTCAATGCAAGAAACGTTCGCCCATGTGATATTCATCGCCAATTAAAGGAGGTGTATGGAGACAATGTAATGGACGAGTCGTCTGTTCGGCGGTGGTGTCGCAACTTCAACATGGGGAGGGGGAACACACACGACGATGAGCGTTCGGAGAGACCGTCTGTCATTACAGACCAACTGGTGAGCTCAGTTGACGAATTCGTGAGGAACGATCGGCGCGTCACAATTGATGACATCTGTGAGCATTTTCCCAATGTTTCTCGAACAATTGTTCATGAAATTGTTAAACACCATCTGCATTATGCAAAAATTTGTGCAAGATGGGTCCCTCGCGTATCTCAATGAGCTGGCGGCGAAGGACTATGCAGCAGGAATACAGAAACTTGTCACACGTTATGACAAATGCCTTAATTTGCTTGGAGATTATGTTGAGAAGTAGTTTAAAGTATCCTCTTTCAAATAAAATTTTTTATGTTTGTTAATATTTACTTTTGTGTCTTTATTTCACGAACGGGTACTACTTTCCGGATGACCCTCGTATCACGATCAGTCATCCCTCAGTTGAACTTTCATTTAGCATCAATTTATGGTTATCTAGTTCTCCATGAGGTCATAAAAAATTAGGGATTTGTCGCAAGTGTATATTTTTTGCTGCGTTGAGATTTCAATGGCTTCCGATAATGCTATGGTGTATAAAGACGTCACCTGGAGTTGAATCCATGGGCCCTTATCATTAATGGAACGCAGTACCCACGAAGAGAATTCCGTGTTTTTTTATCTGAACATATAGTATCCGCGGTCATTTTTTCTAGGTCGCAATGTCGATATTTAATGACATATTTAATCCAAAGTAATTTCACTGATATAGTACTAGTTACTGAGAGTTGGCTGTGTAATTATACAAACAACAATAAAATTTAACCAAAAGATTTCACAGTTTACCGACACGATGGAGAAACAAGGCCCGGAGGGAGAATTTTTCGTGGTGGTGAAAAGTATTATTGAAAGCGGACAATGTATACTTCAAAATAAAAACCCAGTGCAAATATAACAGCGGACGAACAAGAAATTGTCAAATTGCTCAATGAGATTAAACCCAACTAATCCCTGGCTCCCGAAAATATACCAACTAATGTGTTAAAAAATTTAGCTCCCAGCATTGCCCCGTATCTCGATGATTCTGGAGTTGAGTTTGGCATCATTAGAAGAAACACGATTCAATTCTAAGTTTAACTTTCTAAATAATTCAGAGCCACCGGTTTCAGCGCCGAGGTCTTGCAAATTTTCCACAATCCAACATGTATTGATCGCTTGGAACATTACATTAAATACAAAATTTGGGAAATAGATGCCAGAACTAGCAGACTCAAGGACTCCTTGTTCCCATGGACAACACAGGTTAGCAACTGTAGGGTTATAGATAGCAAAAATCTACTTGTTTTTTTTAAGTTTCCCCTTCTATCCCTTGTGTCTCTCTGTGGAGAGACCCTCCCGCTACCTACAGATTTGGATCTTATTACCTACCTGTGTCCTTGGAGGAGGAGACCGTTGTATGTTGCATGTCCATGTGGTAGTGGAATGTCTTCTTCTTACTTTTCAAAACCTAGCTTGCACGTTATCGGAGAACGTTTTATTGCATCCTAAGGAGAAATTGTTTGTTAGTTTATAGTATATGTATGTATTTGCATACGTGTAAGCTGAAAGGGTGTTTGCATGAATGTATATGCCACTGTGGGTATAGGTTTGCATGGATGGGTTGGTTCTGCTTATTGTTTAGTATTTTACGGGTGGTGACCTAACACCCTCCGCCACACGCTCTTGCGGTTACTGGCGAGGTAATATGTAGATAATTGTGATAAGTGTAAATCTTACATACTCTAATCAAAGCAAACTCCTTGGAGGCACAAATTGAAACTTGTTCAGTTCGCCTGAATCCTGCCTCAATGCCTATGCCTGTATCTGATGATGAATATTTCTTTCAAAAATTGTTTCGCATAAAGTAAGCAAACAGTTTACGTTTTACAATGTTATTTTTTGTGAAAAAGATGATTGAGGGATATGAGCACCGAAAGTGGAATAGCTTTAGTATGTTTTGACATTCTTTAGTTATTCAGGAGGGCCACTTTGATAATATATACAATCCAATTTGCTAGTATTTAAAATTTTGATTGATTACTCATCTATGTTTCTAGTAGGCACTCATACTCAGCCTGCTTCGAGAGAATACTTTAACTACAACACTTAAAAAAGTTTGGGCCCGACGGGCTACACATTAAGTTGCACATCAAATGCTACCGTAAAAAAAGGTGTAGTTAAATATGTACCCAAAATTTTGCCACATGTTTATTCCAATTATATTATTTTACAAGTGAAAATTAAATATCTGAAAACTTCGACTTTTACTCTCGTCAAATATGTATCAGTATTTTACCACTATTTAACTCTTCTTAGCACAATAGACGCACCCAAAATTTTAAGTTATGAAATAAATATAAGGATGATTAAGGGGGTAACAGCCATAAGAAAATGTCAGCCCCGCATCATGGCTCGATTTAAGTGTCATAAGTATTTTTCTAACGTCAAGTTTATTGCGATGCGCTTATTGCTTACTCCTATTTCAGCGTGTAGATCTCGAGCTTGAAACCAGATCAAACTTAGTGCGTTGGACCGTTGAATAATAAATATTCTAGAATAAATTGATGATATATTTTACATTGCAATATAACCTTAGCCGTGGCACTATACTAAATTCAATCACCATTGCTCACATCGATACGGAACAATACCCGCGGCATTACCACGGACGGCATAAAATGCATTCTGAGTAAAATTCCATTTGGTTACTGAAATACATTCGCTCTTCAAAGGAACTTTGTGCCATTCAACTCAGCCCATTTGCATCGACTTAGACACTACACCCGAGCTTTGCTTTTGTAGTCATAAAAGCTGTCGTAAAACAGACCGCAGAAAGAAAACGGAATGGCCTGACTCGGTGATGGAAGTTCAAAAGCTAACGAGTGAACCTTTTGCCTACGAGGGTCAGTGACCCCGTCAATCTCTAGGCCTGCTTTAGACAATTATTGGTTCCGGGATATATCTCCAGACAACCTCTATTTTCTGTCTCAAGATACGTACACCTCAATGTGAGTAATTAGTAAATGACTATTAAGAGTAAAATTATTTTTCTTAAGCATTGAGAACTTAAAAATCTTGTAGAATTTACCGTACAAAACAATATACAAAGGCCGTCACTACACCCAAAATGCGAATTTTATAAAGGGTAATTCGATCCATTAAGATAGCTGGTTTCGAATTTATGAACCCCATTTTAATGGTTGTAGTTGTAAGGAAAAAAGAAATCGCTTTCGCAACATCATCCAAAATCACTATATTTATTTAAAAATCCAGAAAATGGTCGTTGTACATAGAAATTTGATCATATCTGCAGTACAACATTTTAAAGGAATATAAGAATAAAGCGTTTGGACTCTTAATTGACATCGACGTATTTGCACTCAAATATACGTAAAAAATCGCGTAACTTCGGGAATAATTTGGAATGCGGCATGTCAAATTAGGTTCTTTAAATTTGTATGTATTTTAAATATAAAACAAAAGATAAATTACTTGTATATCACGTCTGGGGCCTTACCAGAGGGTCGGTTAAACCCAAATTACCTCCTCAATTATTATTTATTGAAACAATGCCTCTACTTGAGAAAAAAATCAGATAGTTTTCATTAGATCCATTATTATAGAAAATCTTATCACAATTATGGACGTATACATTCACGAAAAACGTATTTCAAAATACACACAAAAAGACATAATCAAGCAACTAATATTCACACACAGATGCACCTTAAACGGTTTTCTAATTCACAGAAAGGACAGAAAAAATGCAGGAAGAGGAGGGATTTTTACGGACGTTAAATATATATACGAAAGCAGAGGTTAGCCCTTATGATTTTTCATTACATATAACTTGTCTTTTTTCAGAAATTAATTAAAACTAATAACAGCTGCTACTTACTTGTATCAACAAGGGATTAAAAAGAACCATCAATACGTGTATTTACGTATATTGATAAGATCACCCAATACTAAGCCCGACGGCGTCTGAAATTAACATATCAAGGTAGGGGGCCAGTTCCTTTCCCTGTGCCGGTTATGGTTTCCCAGGAAGATCGGGTACCCGAAAAATCACATAGCTTGGTTGGAGCCGAAGTTGCCCAGAGACTTGCCCGGGAATCGAGCCAGGGTTCCTGACCCTACGGTCAGTGATATATATATATATATATATATATATATATATATATATATATATATATATATATATATATATATATATACACATATATATAAAAACATACATACATATACATACGAGGGCCATCCGGAAAGTAGTACCCGTTCGTGCCGCATGAAGTGCTGACGACGCGAGTAGCCGCTGGACGAGGTCAGATAGCTTCAGTGGCTTGTCTGCCTTCTCTGAGCCAAGTTGCGTGACGCTAGCATTGCCTGTGTTGTTTCTGTGATTGTTTACAATGTTTAAAAAAATTGAGAACGCCGCCAGTTGTGAAGTGAGGGCAGTGATTAAATTCCTCAATGCAAGAAACGTTCGCCCATGTGATATTCATCGCCAATTAAAGGAGGTGTATGGAGACAATGTAATGGACGAGTCGTCTGTTCGGTGGTGGTGTCGCAACTTCAACATGGGGAGGGGGAACACACACGACGATGAGCGTTCGGAGAGACCGTCTGTCATTACAGACCAACTGGTGAGCTCAGTTGACGAATTCGTGAGGAACGATCGGCGCGTCACAATTGATGACATCTGTGAGCATTTTCCCAATGTTTCTCGAACAATTGTTCATGAAATTGTTAAACACCATCTGCATTATGCAAAAATTTGTGCAAGATGGGTCCCTCGCGTATCTCAATGAGCTGGCGGCGAAGGACTATGCAGCAGGAATACAGAAACTTGTCACACGTTATGACAAATGCCTTAATTTGCTTGGAGATTATGTTGAGAAGTAGTTTAAAGTATCCTCTTTCAAATAAAAATTTTTATGTTTGTTAATATTTACTTTTGTGTCTTTATTTCACGAACGGGTACTACCTTCCGGATTACCCTCGTGTATATATATATATATATATATATATATATATATATATATATATATATATATATATATATATATATATGTATTATGTATATTAAGGGGAGCCATACTAAAACGTACCGTAAATGCACCAATGCACGCGTGGAAAAGTCTAAATGAATCCTTCACACTGATTTCAACCCATGTAAGAGTCCCAAGGTTTCATACCGATGCATCATATTTTCTACTTAATGGATAATTCACATTATCAATGAGATTTGGAAACGCTATCAATTCGATTTCAAGGTCCTCTTATCCATTAATGTATAATTTAATTCCTGCATTGATGCATGGATTTCCACTTTAGAAATACAATGGAAGATTCAAAATCAGTGCTGTGTTATCATACATTGAATTGAGTAGTCATTGGTAAGAGGGATAGTGTTTCGATGCCCTCGTGATTCAGCAATGATTTCTATTCACATTCTTCAGCAAATAAGTTTCATTTTTTTGAAAATCTGTGGTCAATATATTCAGATGCAAGGCAGGGATTTCCGCTTATAGTTTGCGACGAATATTTTGATGAATTATCCCACTCGATGTCTTGAGCATATCTCCTAACGCTAATAAGCTTCACTTTATTTCTTATACTTTGTTGACGGGTAGGAATATAATAAGAGCCTACGTGTCACATGCATAAAATATGGTGGATAGGCCATGATGGTAAAAAAACTGCCTAAAATATTGCAATCAAAACTTTCACTTGCTGTAAAAAGTTCCTTAAAATGTTATTGTAACAATAGAAAATGCAAGAAAAGCTAAGCGACATATTTCTTTAAAAAACAATTTATCCTTGTTTTTATAACCTTTGTGAAATATGTTTTAAAATTCCAAGAATCTAACATGACGGAGTATTAAAAACATAAATTTGAACCACGTTCTTAGTTAACATCATTCAATAAATGCCAACCAATGCTATACACATAATACTTTCCCCTGATGTGAATATGAATGAATATTTCTAAAAATGGCCTCAAAATGGAAATTAATAAAACAATATGATATCTTAAACAAATATTTTGCATACGATCATTTTAAATACATTAAGGTTTATGCTAGCCATGGGTTGTCGACAATCCATTAATCCTTTTAACTAAAAAAATATTTTATGACCAACAATTCTGCCCTTTCGCCTACAAAGCATTTTCTGCAACATTTTAAAGTGTCCACTGAACCAGGGTGATGAGTTATAATCTTTACTTTAAAAATAAGAAGCTACTATGAGTATATTTAAGAATATAAATAAATCTTAAGAGTTCGACAACTCAGACATAGGAAGAGTTTTACGTAATATAGAAAATAAATGGGCATCACTTTAGGCATTCCAAGTACATGTCAATTGCCTTAAATAGTAAGTAATAATTCAGTATGGGGTTTAAGAAAAATAATAATGGGTTTCACGCCTCCGGCTCATGAGACACGAGGAAGCCTCTCTTCCCTGCAACCACTCTACTTCCCGTTGCATGTATAGTGCCGTATGGCTTTAATCAGGGGTAGGGGTGGGTGGAACAAAGCCAAGAAGGTCACCCCCATTCGGCATGCATCATCATACCAACGTAGTCTCTTACCTTGGTGACGAGCTTGGATAGGGAAGGTGGTATTTTTACTACAGAAAGGCCGAGAGGGGAGAGTGGGAGAGAGACACTGGGGGTGAGGTTGCAGGGTTGTGGGAAGGCTTTTGGGCCCTTTGAATGAGATAAAAGGTGTGCTGCACTTGGCGGGGAACTTGTTAAAAATTTCTTCTCCATTTTTTTCAGCACGCCACCCATTCCCGCTTCTCCTCACAACACGCCCACCTGACTTCAAAAGACTTTAGCGACCTCAATGGCCGCGTCACCCTTCTGCGCGGTGGGAGGGACCCTTCGAAGAAATCGAATGCCGACTGACGTAAAAATTTTGCGATGAAATTTCCTCTGTGGGGGGTGTAGGCGAAGTGTAGGGAGATTTGAAAGGAGAGGAAAAGAGAGAGGCTTAAAGAATGGCGCGCGTGGAAAAAAAACTTGATGGAGAGGAAAAGTAATGAGTGTGAGTGGGTTGGGGAGAGATGAGCAAGCATTTAGCCGGGAAATGAATTACCCGCGATTCGATTCGCACGCGAGAGTCTCTAGTAAGACAACGTCCAGGGCATAATGGATCTCCATGCCAAGTCATTCGCACGGTCAAATGAACCTTTTAAATCCACTTCTTCTCCCTCTGACAATGAGCTCATAAAGCTCGGAGCTACACCGCTCAATTGCATCGTCTGTCACAAAGCGCGGTATCATTCTGATTGAATGCGTAAAACATTCGCCACAGCAGGGTGTTAAAGTCCACTTCGACGAACGCTTGCGCCCTACAAGCAGTCTCTCTCATTTGCCGGCTAATTGTACTTAACGTTGACGTCACACACGCTGGAAATCACATCAAATCATCTGGAAATAGAGGTAAGCCGTCCGTCATCAATGCTCTATAACTCCGCTTTAAATCATAGAGACGAAATTGCGCGTGTGATAGATCAAATATTCTGAGACAACGTCAAAAATCATATCATCGCTTTCATATTGGCTATTCTGGCAATCAAAAGTGCAAATTGTTATGCTGCAATAATATTATCAAAAACATTGTGTTATCAGACATAAACCTCCACAAACAACGTTACGAGTACTTTTCATAACCTGAATCAAAAAAATTAAATCCTATTTAATGGCGTCAGTTTTAACAGAGTAAAATGTCAAGTATGATTCAAAGTATTATTTTGGTTTGACTCTTGCGTGCAATACTTGCTTCCAATTATTTAATAATAATAACAGAAAAAAATAAATAAGAGCTTTATATTTGTCAATTGTTTTCGTAATAAACATTGATTAGATATTTTCGGACGTCTTGTCCGGAAATATCTAATCCGGATTTCATTGAAACGTTAACACTCTTATGTGAAATATTTTGCGCAATTTTCATAGAATTGAGGGAATATGTAATAATGAGTAAATTTGCCAAAAATAAAACAATTGAAAGTAATCATATCATACAAGTATTGTGTTGTAGAGGATTTACTTTGGGTTGAAAATTGGGTATGAAAAGCAGTGAAGGTTCCGTACCTTACACCGAATTGAAATTCCCTGGTACTTCATTTCCAGTATTATTCATTATTTCTCTTTAATATATTTGGGAAAACTTCAAAAATCGTATCACAAGAAGTGGTAGTGTACATGTATCTGGAATTGGTCAGAGCCAAAAACCTAAAAATGTGGATCTATTTCCAAATGACCATTCATCAATCTATCCTCAAAGTATTTGTAACATAAACGCAGTGTTAAAAGTTAATGTTTCAAGAGAAAATGCATGTAAATTATGTCACCACATAACCAACCAAGCTACACTTCACTCAGATATAACTTCTCCCCCTTTTTTTAGCGACTAAATATACCGAATGAATGTAAAACTCCAATAGCAGTAAACAGTTTACCTTTCTTTGTTTAGAAAGGTAAAATGTTTACGGCTATTGGAGTTTTACATTCATTCAATATTACTAGCCGTAAAGGCTCATTTCTATTAATACTAAATATACCGTTACTCTATCAGGAGAATATCACTAGTTCTCTTCTAAGAACTGCTTAATAATATAAAACATATTCATAATCCCCTATTACACCCACAAAATTTACCTGATTAAATATATTTGTGTAGGAAACAAAGGGGTTTTTGAAAATACTGCCTTAAATTAACGTAAGTAAAATTTGAAAGGTACCTATTTTTGATAATTACAAATAACATACGAATATGTAATAAAAACTCATTTGAAATTACCGATATTTCGTAATACTTAAACATTTACACAGCACTTTTTTATCAAACACAACTATTTTCTAAATTATGATAATTTAGAACAATCATAGAAGTGGGAAATTATTGGGAATTTATTTCAAAAAATACCTTGAAAGCCAAAAGAGACTGAGACTAGGATATTTTCACAAACTAAGTGAAAGAGAAAATCAATTAAACTTGTCCACAATTTCATGATGTAGCATTCATCAACTTCGCAAATGCTTGTCACTATTTAGGCTGGAAAACGTGCCCAGATCACGAAAAAAAAATAATAATAATCTACTACCTTACAAATCAGACCTAAAAAATTTAGATGGAGGAAAATGTTATTATCCATGAGGAAATAGTTCAGATAGAAGAGAATGCTCTTGCTTCTTTGGTTAAAGTTTACACAAGGCAATAAAATGTGGGTAAGAAATCAGCTTCAAAACAAAGCCTAAAATATCATTGAAAGCATTCCAATAAAACCTTCTGAATTTAATATATAAGGAAAAATGAAGAAACGTGGACTAGTAAAAGCTAGAAACAAGAAGACAGGGAAGGGGTGTGGAATTACATAGGCAGAAAATAGTTAAAGTAGTAGCTTTATGGGTGGGGACCGACAGATGAAGTCATATTCTTCTTTAGGAATTGTTGGGGAAGGGAATGGGGGTCCACAGCTTAACGTCCTATCTCACGGACGGCTTACCCCCTCAAAGCTCTCTCCGCAAGGCATCTCAACTAGGGATCGAGATACTACTGAAAAATATATGCGACCTCTAGGACTCGAGCACGGGCCGTCTGGGTGGGAAGCCTGGACATTAGCCACCGCAACATCCCGAGAGGAAAATTACACTAAATAATTCTTCCTTCTAACTCAGATGCCTTGGCTCTCACAGTAAGAAGTTTGATGGATGGAACCTGCCTGCCTCTAAACCTGAACCAAGGATGGATTCTCAATGAAGAGGAAATAGTCATATTTTAATAAAATATCCTTGAAAAATACTAAATCTAAAGTCAATCCTGTGGGAAGTTGGAAATGCTGAAACATATCAAATCTACGCCATTATCCTGCGAAACTTCCCTTGAGCCTATTACAGTGACTTAAAGGACATTTATATAACTAATAACAAAGGTGAATCCTTGCTTATTTTCATTGTTTAAAATATGCTTCGCAGCTGTGTGATAAAACCTATTTTTATTGATATCTGTGGATTGGAAGACAATGTATTTAAAATTTGCAAAGGATATTACCTTTTTCTTATTTAATCTTAATGCTTTGATATACTGATGAAACGGGTGGCCTCATTAATGTATCATAAAACTCATTGAAATACTCTCACATATTTAAAGAAAACCCCAAATGGGTGATTTAATTGATGAGTTTTCATGTCAAAGAGCTTACATAAACCAATGATCAATCTGTATTTTCTGTTACTCGAACGAAATGAGTACTTCAACATTAATTCTATTACATATATACGGAAATTTTTGGCCCCAATAATTCATTTTTTACGTTATTTGTTTACGTTCTAAACAATTTTCTTTATGATGGGTGAGCATCACAAAAAATCAATTATGCATTGGAACCCGTTACTTCTCGCAAACTTTTAAATTTGTAGGAATATATTTGTATGCGTTTTATACTTTTTTGGAATATATAAAAAGTGTGATCAAAAAAAGACAAGGATGACTTGTCTATTTCGACGGATACTGATTAACGGAACTTGTCGCCCTCGAAATACATGCCTTGGCTGACGACACACCTTTGCCAACGATTCTTCCAGCTCTCGGAACCTGCCTGGTGAGCCGCCTTAGGGATTCTCTTCAGGACCGCCGTACAACTAAAGTCCGCAATAGAGTCGAATCGTGAAGCCCTTGTGAAGTTGATTTTAACTTCGGAAACAAAAAAAAGTCCGATGGAGCCACATCTGGGGAGTAGGGTGGCGGCTGGATCACGGAGGTCCCAGTTCTGGTGAAAAACTCTGTCACGATCAGCGCCGTGTGAGCCGGCGCGTTATCGTGGTGGAAACGCCTTGCATTGTTTCTCCACATGTCCCGCCTCTTTCGGTTCACTGCGACCCTCAGCCACTTCATAAACTTAAAGTAAAAATCTTTGTTGAGGCTTTGACCTTGAGGTACGTATTCATAATGAATCAGCCTTTACCAATCGAAGAAACACACCAGCACGAGCTTCACATTGGATCGGGACATGCGAGCTTTCTTTGGTCGCGAAGAATGAGGACCTTTCCACTAAGAAGACTGAGCCTTTGTCTCTACATCATAACCGTAAAACCAGGTTTCGTCACCGTTTACGATGGTTTTAACAAACTCTGGGTCGGTATTGGCTCTATCCAGGAGTTCCTGAAAAATGTCCACACGTTTTATTCTCTGTTCATCAGTCAGCACCTGCAGGACGAATTTTGATGCGACACGCATCGTGCCCGAAATGTCAGTCAAAATTGTCTGACAGAATCCAAAGCTTATGTTTACTTCCTCGGCTATCTCCCTTATAGTTAGACGGCGATTTTTCCGCACCAAATCGTCCACCAATTTGACATGGTTGTGGGTTTGTCGAAGTGGAAGGCCGCCCCTTCCGCGTGTCTTCATCTGTCGAGGTCCTGCCCATTTAAAAACGATTTTATCACTTAAAACACTGGCTTTGACTCATAGCGTCATTGACAAAGGCTTGAAGAATCATTCTAAAGGCCTCCGTATTACTTTTGCCAAGTTTGAAACAAAACAAACACACATGCTGTCCCTTTAGCTCCTTCAATGCTGCCGTTGCACGCGGCGACGAACAGGTTAAGGCAAGTACCGTTGATGCTACGTAACGACTCGACGTAACAACAAACGCAAACCCCCTCTCATTTTAGTTGTAGGATGTGCCACTAGATGGCGCACTGTCTCTCGTTTTGATCCGTTGAACGGTTTCTGCAGAATAAAATCAGTCCGATCTTTTTTTGATCACACCTTGTAAGTATAAATATGTTTCTACTTTAATCGGTGAAGCTCTTACCTATTCCACGACGACTCTGCTGCACGTATATTATGACACCCTATACATATGTATACTTTGCATTATTTAGAACATAATTCTACTACAATTGTGACTGATGAATTGATTGAACACTCTACAATACTATAAGCTACTAACCAAAATGCTGCATAAAAATGCTGTGCAAATAATCTTGCTTGCATAATAAACTTGTTTTTGCATGCCGAATTTTTATTAGATATGGAACATATTAATTTGAAACCATTAATTATGAAAGAAAGAGATGTTAAACATGTGGGACACTTCACTATTCTTCAAAATGTTTACCTTTTTATGTAAGTAATTACTATTACTATGTGATATTTGCCGTAAATCTATCGCGCCTGCGAGCAGAAGTTCATTAAATTTCCGCTTTTTGTGAATCATTTAGAAAGAAAAATCTGTCGCAATTTGCCATTAAATATTAGGTATTTTATTTAATTAGAACAATTTTTTTCTAATTGATGAAAGTTTCTCAGGTATCCAGCTGGATAAGGTAATGAGCGGCAAATGTTCGACCATAACTACCATCGTCAAAGCTTCGAGTGACGAGTTGAGATTCTACCGGTATTACCTTGAAACCCTAGAAAACTGCATCCCCACCGTTCGCCGGTTTAATACCAGATTTTTGTATTAATTTGAAAAATTTCCTCTGGTAATGCTTGATCATAATTGTATTGACTTTGCCTCAAATATTAGCTCTTACTCTCTAGAACCAGGCGAAATGATACCATGACGGACCCTACCTCTAATGATGCTATCTGAGAGTGAAAATACATAAATGGCTAAACTCAAATGTGAGTGGCCATTATAAAAGTATCCATTGAATATGAATTTTGAAAATATTTTCCAATCCCATTTTCATTTTAAAATTGCGGTTAAATCGTAGATGCATGATTGCATATTTTGATATAGTGATGGAATTAGCTGATCATCTACTACTAATACGAAAATTATTACTGAACTAAAATTTAATGCAATATTACGGAGACCCCTCCCCGGACTACAACCTTGACGTGATGGAAGGGCTTGTGCGTTCCGATGACCCCTAGAGCTGTGCTGGCGGGAGTAATAAAAATTGCTCCTGGTAGGGTCACCCATGCCAAATAGGTCGAAGGTTAGGAGCCAGACGAAAGGTAGTCCACGCAGCGTCTGTTCCTCAGTGAGGCGGCTGCAATGGCGTCTGACCCCATGATGGTGTCACGTTAAAATCACTATTGAGGAAGGCAACGGGAAACCACCTCAATTATCATTCCCTAGAAAAATATGATGGACAATAGAGATATTTTGAATCCTGGCAACCACGGGGCTCGGCCCAATCGGCCGTGTGTCGTGCCCGGCAGCGGGGGAGGCAAGGCTTCCGCGGTCGTCATCCCACGAAACCCTTGCAAGGGAAAACCAACAGCAGCAGGACAGAAGACGCAGGGGAAGAAAACCAAATTAGTTAGAATAGGAACGTGGAATGTTAGGACAATGATGAGGACAGGTAAATTGGAGAATGTTAAGCGAGAGATGGAAAGGGGAAATATAGATATTTTAGGTCTATGCGAGGTGAGATGGAAAGATAGCGGGGATTACTGGAGTGATAAGTGTAGAATAATATACAGCGGTGGGGACGAGAGCCAACGAGGGGTTGCCATAGTATTAAATGAAGAGGTAGGAAGAAGCGTAGTCAACATAGAGCAGGTAACGGATAGAATACTACTAGTGGAGATAAAAGCAGAACCGACGAACTTAGTTATTATTCAGGTATACATGCCACCGAGACACCATAAGGAAGGAGAGGTCGATAGGATATACGATCAGTTAGAGGACATGATCGCGTGTGTTCCTGCAGGGAAACATTTGATAGTGATGGGGGATTGGAATGCGACGGTAGGCGAAGGAAGAGATGGTAATGAGGTGGGGGACTACGGTTTAGGCACGAGGAATGACCGCGGGGAGAAAGCAGTTGAGTTCTGCAGGAGACAGGGGTTAGTCATCACCAACACTTGGTTTAGACACCACAAAAGACGCAGGTATACATGGAAAATGCCAGGTGACTCAGGAAGATATCAGCTAGATTATATCCTGGTTAGACACAGGTTTAGGAACAGTGTGATAAATTCCCACAGCTTCCCGGGAGCGGATGCGGACTCAGACCACAATTTAGTTGTTATGAAATGTAGCGTACGTTTCAAAACGATAAGGCTGGGGCGGCGAGTTAGAAAATGGATTGTAGAAGCATTAAATGGGTTGAAAAGGAAGGAATACAAACAGGCGGTAGAGAAAGTCATGGAGGGTGGTAAAAGGCTTAGTACTATCGAAGAAAAATGGGAAATGATCAAGAAAGGGTTGTCTAAAGCCGCAAAAGACGCAAAAGAAGCATGGTGGAAGACGCAGTGCGAGGATATGGTTAATCTGCAGAGGAAGGGTGAAATCGGTGCGCTGTACAGAAAAGTTAAATCGTTATCGGGAAGTAAGAAAGGAAGAGCTTACTAACAGTTAGAAATAAGGCGGGTAAGGTAATAGTTGACGCAGGGAAAATCCAAGAGAGATGGAAGGAGTATATAGAAGAACTGTATAGTAAAGAACTCAGATCAACACAGTTAGACATTGAAAAAGAAAATGACGTAGAGGAAGACAGCTTAGGTCCAGGCATACTAGACAATGAGATATAAAGGGCATTAGGGGAGATGAAACTAAATAAGGCCGTGGGGGTAGATAACATTCCCGTGGAACTTTTAAAATGCTAAGGAAAATGTGGGAGGAAGAGGCTATATGGGCTGATCCGTAGTATTTATGAGGAGGGAATCTGGCCGGAAGACTTTGTGAGATCAGTTTTAGTTCCTATTCCGAAAAGGGTAAAGGCTACATCTTGTGAGGACTACAGGACGATAAGTTTGATATCCCACGCAGCTAAAGTTGTTCTCAGGATCATAAACAAAAGCATAGAGAGTACGGCAAATGATTACTTAGGGGATGATCAGTTTGGGTTTAGGAAGGGGAAAGGTACACGTGATGCCATTGCAGTAATGAGATTATTAATCGAGAGGAATATAGAACACCACCAGGAGGTATTTGCCTGTTTCGTAGATTTCGAAAAAGCGTTTGATAGAGTGAATTGGGAAAAACTATTTTGTATAAGTATATTGCAGAAAAAAGGAATAGATTGGAGGGAAAGGAGGCTAATCCGCAACCTGTACATGTCTCAGAATGCTCAGGTGCGGTTGGGAAACGGGGAGTCAGGATGGGCAGTGTTAGGAAGGGGTGTAAGGCAGGGTTGCCCATTATCACCGTTGCTGTTCAACCTGTATGCAGAGGAAATGATCAAAGAGGCATGGGAAGAACTCGAGGTAGGAATGAAAGTGGGCGGGGAATTCGTAAAATCAGTTAGGTTTGCTGATGACCAAGCTTTAGTTTGTCAGTCAGCCAAGGGGCTGCAAGCATTGCTGAGTGAATTGGAAATTCAGTGCGACAGGTATGGGATGAGAATCAATATTAATAAAACAAAGGTTATGCGATTTTCTAGAAAGAAAAAGGCCAAGCTTAACATTAAAGTAGGAGGGCAAAAACTAGAGCAGGTAGAACAGTTTACGTATCTCGGTAGTGTTTTGGAACAACACGGTCAAAGTAGTAGGGACGTAAAGAGAAGAATTGCGCTAGGCAAAGAGGCTTTCACAAGGAGGAGGGGGTTGATGACGGGGACGTTGAGTAAGGATGTTAAGAAAAGACTCGTTAAAACTTTGATATGGAGCGTAGCTATGTATGGTGCGGAAACATGGTCATTGAAGAAGGAGGATAGACGTAGACTGGAGGCTTTTGAAATGTGGGTGTGGAGAAGAATGGAGAGGGTAAAATGGACAGAGAAGGAAACAAATGAGGAAGTACTTGGTATGGTGGGCGAATAGAGGGGTTTGTTGGGAGCAATCCTATTGAGGCAGGAAAAGTGGATGAAGGGGGTGTTGACCGGTAGTGGGATGTTGAAGACTGTGATAGAGGGTAGAATGTTGGGCAAAAGAGGAAAGGGAAGGAACAGGATAGGGATGTTGGACGGGATGAAGGGAGGAAGAAATTACTCAGAGATGAAGAGGGACCTGATATAGAGTAGGATGATGGATTTTGTGTTTTGTTAAGAGTAATAAAATATTTGTTTGGTAGTTGTGTCCATCCAAAAACCTACCTTAACTGGTAGATTACATTTAAAATATATATATATATATATATATATATATATATATATATATATATATATATATATATATATATATATATATATATATATATATATATATATATATTCAAACACGAAATCCCGCCAAACGGCGAATAATCTCTATTGTGTTCGTCCTTTATGTGTGTTCCTATCCCTTTTCCTTATATGTTTCTGTATATATGAGTATATATATATATATATATATATATATATGTATATATATATATATATATATATATGTATATATATATTTGTGGGTAGTCCAGTGGGTAGAGCGTTAAACTGCTGACCGGAGGGTCCCGGGTTCGATTCCCGGGCAAGGCACTCTGGACACTTGCAGCTCCACCCAAGCTATGTGATTTTTCGGGTCTTCCTGGGAAACCATAACCGGCACAAGGAAAGGAACTGGCCCCCCAACCCTGATGTGTGAATTTCACACGCCGTCGGGCTCAGTACTGGGTGAACTCTACCATCACCTACTAAACCGACCTTCAGGTTGATTGGTTTATTGGTCTTTATGGTTTATATATATATATATGTATATATATATATATATATATATATATATGTATGTATATATATATTTATTTATTTTTGCATTAATTTATTTACTTCTGGTTGTCTATTTACCTCTTTCTTCATTCGATTTTATTTTCTAAAATGTTGCAAAGCTTAGCGAAATATTTAACTCTTAGTCAGGATAAATGCATTCTTTCTAGAGAGAAGTGTCTACCTTATGTATAAGTGTATAATTACCTACCTAGTCTTATGAAAATTAGGATGCAATGTATCTAAACATATGTTGAAAATTGAATAATTTCGGAAAACCTGAACTTTGTACTACGGTATAAAGTGCTAAATCACGCTACGAGCTAACTAAGAAGCTTATGGAAATGGCTTTAGAATATAGCGTCAACAAAGTAAATATTTCCAGATTTCGTAATTCCTCAACGGAGTACCTTCATATAATGAAACTACAGTTATTAAAATACTTGCACTTGTAAAACTCATTTCTACGTTCAACCACACACTTTTATGCATTATATTATGTAATAATAAATATTTCAATCAAAGTTATCTTTCTACGTAACACCAAAATACTTTTTGCCAGGAAGTAAGAGACATCGATGTCTTACCTCAGGCGTTTTCCAATTTATGATTCTCACTTCAATTAGTAGTCTAATAATCGGATTGGTATCATTGCTCTCGTCTTACCTCCAGAGTTTTCTACGGCGGATATAGATATCAGAACTGCCGAAGGTATGGGATTCACCAAGGATGATGGGAAGGCATGATAGGGGTTGAAAGGCTGAGGGAATTTGACGACAAATATGCGAGATAAGTGATGGTACATAAAAGAAGAGAAGTCTGTTGAAGTGACACCTCTAACCCCGGACTAGATGGACAAACACGGGGTATATCGGGAGGAACTTCATACTCTTGTGCCAAATTGGAAGTAAAACTCGTGGCGTACGCAGAGCAAAGAATAATTACTGAAATAGGTGGGCAATTTGTGTTTCATAATCGGGGAAGACATTATTTATTCTGCAAGTGCACATTACCCATCAACAATCGCTTAGAGCCGGAAAAAGATGTTTTAACAAGGATATATATAGCAAGTATCATTAGCTCTTCCTTTACTCGGGTAGACACAAGAAGCAACAATTTATATAAATAGAAATCCGAGTGTGTCCTTGGATTAAGAATTGTGCAATTGGATCAAGGAGAATAATTTCTAACAGGTTAAAGTTAACCTGAAATTACAAAGGGAATTCATTTATTTGTGTGCTACCCGTTCTCTGAAAGGTGGTATCTGGATTTCTTTAGACCTATATTCCTATACAAAGTATTTTGTTCACGCCTAAAGCAGAACCCGTAGAGTTGAGCCTTAAATTGTCCGTTTAGTTCACTCGATAAAAATAACTTATTCCCCCTCAAATTCAGGGTGTAAAAAAAGCGAGTCAGATTGAAAACATTATCACTGTTAGATGCGTTTATGTAAATTCGATCAGTATTCTTTATATGCAAATTGCACTTTACTTGCTTAGATCCTAAAATTTGTGGAAGAAATGATACTGAAAATATTTGAAGAACTTAATGATTACAACAAAATTTCAATTATGCTCACGACTGATAAGAAACTAGAACGAAACATGCGTACGATACATGTTTTTAATGTATCTAGGTAATAAGTGGCTAATCATAAATCACAACGAAACTTCTGATCAATTATTATTGTTTTTTGAAGCAAATAAAATTAATATCAGTGTAAATAAATAAGGTGAATGGTCATTTATTTAAGTTAATTTGGCTTGGATTCCAAGTTTATGATTGACAACGACAAAGCTATTAGGATCCAAAAATATGCCTGCAGGTGGGAGCCATCTAAGAACATTGGAGTAGTTGGAACCAAAGTACATCAAAAGTGTCCATCCATCCCTTCCAATCTTCATGTGCTATTTTATAGCGTATGACTATAGTTTACTTTATATGGATTTCAATAGTTTTTCCCCTGAAAATATAACAAACATAAATGTCAGTCCGGAAAAAGTGACATCTGATGAATTGAACTGAAAAAATAAAAGATCCCCATCCCAATGTCTCTACGATTACTTAAATTTCACTTTCACATATTATCTTATAAATGCTGTTCTCCAAACAGTCCGTCTTCCCTTAAGGGTAGGCCCTCCTTGGCGACAAACGTCTTGCAATGGAGCGCTGCACGGCTCTAAAACAGCACCGAAATCACAATTAATGTCCCAAAAACCGGATTCTTTCTCACTGCTTTATTCGTATCCATTGAACAATTTTTACTAATTTTTTCTTTACACCATTAGGGTATTTGCTAAAATTTGAAAAAACTTCTAAGAAGAAAAACACAATATTTAATTGAAGAATATGAATAAGGATGCCAAAATTTCCCAATAAAAGAAATAAATCTATAGTTTATATAGAGCAATTTCCGAAATTAATTTGAATAGGTCATGGCGATACAAAGAAAAAGCCACCTTTCAGATGAGTTGGGAGGAAAGAGATGACCTATTTAGAGACACAAATGACCATTGGATGACCATTGTATTAAGCAAACCATTTTTCTACGAAATCTTTCATGTTTCCCTTACGTTCATTACTGAGAATATCAATTCCGCCTGATAGC
The DNA here is from genome assembly GCF_022747635.1 of Hetaerina americana. Classification (NCBI taxonomy): domain Eukaryota; kingdom Metazoa; phylum Arthropoda; class Insecta; order Odonata; family Calopterygidae; genus Hetaerina; species Hetaerina americana. Next base: position 21,744,364 of record NW_027286292.1, read on the forward strand.
AGCTGCCATGAAGATACATAAGCTCCGTAAACCAGAGAAATTAGATTGAAACGAGCTTCACCAATCAAATCTTCCAAATTTCTGTGGTGTGAGAACGATAGGCGCCATCAAAGTTATTAATAACCTAGGATGCTATTTCTGGAAAGTGGAGGTCGTATCGAAAGATTTACTTCAATAGTTTTAATCGTGCGAGACCAAAGGTGAAACCGTTGAATTAATCTTTGCCGCAAGAGTCATCGTCAAGCCTAAATCATGGAAGATTGAGAGGGATATAATGTCGAACCGAGAGTTTCATGCACCATTCTTCCATCACTATTAAAAAGTAACCAACATACAACATATGAAAATCTCTTCTTTGAAAATATTATCACTTTATTTTCAGAGAATATGTGCTAGCATCCCCTGCCACTTTCCAGCTACCCTGTCATTCACGGGATATTGTACGCTCAAAGATTAGAGAGAGCGCCCCAGCGAACGAAGAAGTGACGAAGTCCTACCCCCCCTATGGAAACATCACACCGATAACCTCAGGGCAGCCCGGCGCACCGTGGACGCCGGCCCGTGGTCAGCGATCGGAGGCGGACAGGGCGGCACGAGTATACCGATCGCAGCCAGGTGGCAGCACAGATCAGTCTTTCACCCCACGCGTGGAAAGCTTGCGTGCGCACACACTCAGACGCAAGCACAAGGACATAGTGCAGGACCGGTTTCTGTCACCTGCCCCGCGATTCCTTTGATTCCCCCCGAAGCCTGCGGTGCTGCGTTCCCGGCCAACACCCAACGCATCAAAACGAGGCAGGCTGTTATTAGGGATGAAAACAGCAGTTTTCGATGCGAGTATTTGCCCACCGATATTAACCTCTTTAGCCATTTATCTCTAATACACATAAACGCGATTTTGCCCGTGCACATGTGCGCCTGTAAGGTCTCTCACACGTTAATAGAAAACACCCACGCCGTGTCCTATACCAGCCAGCAGTCATGGCGTCGAGTGGTCCGTGCGAACACATACGCCGAATATGAGTACAAACATGCACACGTACTAGCATAGGCACATTTGTGAATCCATGAACCCCAAAACAACCCATTTCCCATCATCCAAAATCACCTCATCCCACTATCTTTCAGGGCGCATCTAAAAAGTTGCACAAGGAGGCGGGGTTTCAGTGAAGATAGAGAGGCCGAGGAAGAGGGGATGAGAGTAGGCTTAAAAGGGCTGGCATTTTTTTCAGTGAGGACGGGCTTAAAGGACTGGAAAGGTCGGGGAAAAAAAGGGTCGGCCTCTATCTCTCTCCACTCGCGAGAATGACAGGCCTTTTGAATAAACACGTCCCTCTCTTGGAGGTCGAACAATGCAGTCTCCAGACCCCGTCCAAACCCTCCTCCCCAACCCTCTCTTGCCCTACCAGCCGCAGATTGAAAGCAGGCGCGCGAGGACTTCAAAACAATTTAAAGCTCGGCACACGGGGAGGGTGTGCGTCCATGATGGAAGGGTTTCTTTTACTCTTCTGTGGGGAAAGGGGGTGGGAGAGTAGGAGGAAGAATAGCTGTTGCATGAAATCGAAACCGAAAAATTCGTAAAGCTATGAAAAAGGGATATCACAAAGGGCCCACTCATGACGGTTGAGTTACAAAACTTTCTACCTTGAAATGAAATATCCGAGAGACCACTCACTCCCTCACAACGGAGTACACTCTCTCTCTTTCTCTCTCTCTCTCTCTCTCTCTCTCTCTCTCTCTCTCTCTCTCTCTCTCCCTCTCTCTCTCTCTCTCTCTCTCTCTCTCTCTCTCTCTCTCTCGCTACCGCCCTCTCATTCTCTCACTCTCTCCCCGGCGAAAAAGCGTACAAAATGGTAGGGTTAATTAAAGAGTCCCTCTGTCTTAATTTAGACAGCAGTGAAAGGTTGCATGACAAAATAATGGCTCGGAGGGAGATCTTAAATGGTTCTTTCGACAAATCTCCTCAAGGATTTAAGAGGCAATAATTTGTGGCCTCACTAAAGGATTCAGTAGAAGGTGGCAATGGTGCAATTACTGCCATCAAAATCTCGTTCATTACCAGGGAGAGTGAATATATTTATCTGTGCTGTCCCTAGAACGTTGTTGCGGGACCTGATAGAGCTGTGATGAAGATATATGCATAATGAGTTGTGAATAAAGAGTGCGTAGGGAATTGGTCCCTTGATGCAGAGAAAAGCTGCTAATATCACTGATTTAGAGAAAAGTGTACTTTTATAAGTAATATACTTAGTATAAATTTTATCAGCTGGTTTTGAATTGCACTTGATTGTAGACGGAAAATAAGTGAGTAGTGTGCGGATTAATTTTCTGACCAAGCGTGATTTTGATTTTCTCTAGGAAAAACGTTTTTACTGACATCTAAAAGATCCGTTATTAAAAATTAATATTTTTGTCAAAGAAATGACTTGAGTGAAAATATTCAACTGGCAACTATTCACAATATTATCTCACCGTACCGCTGAACTGAGGGCAATGTATAACTATCGCGGTATATATCTTTTGAACTGCTTTACGTAATTCTCGATCTGTGTATCTAATATCAAGATATTAAGGGATTGGAATGTTGCGGCGAGAGTCGTACTAGCTTCCCAACCTGAGGGTTCTGGTTTGAATCCTGCGGACGTCAGATATCCGTGGAATACGGAACCCTACTAAAGGTACTCCGTCGAGAGCTTCTTAATTAAGTACGCCGTCCGTCGGATGAGACGTTAAATTGTAGGCCTCTGGGCGCCTGTTGTTAAGAATAGGCTAATGTCGAAGCCGGGTTTCTCTCTGTCCTTCCTCCTTTCCCATCTATTCTTAACGGTGCAAATGAACTCAGCAGTGGGTCGCATCCCCTAATTCTACTTATACTGGCAGCAAATTATACCCACTGCTAAAGATACAACTTCGTAGAAGTTTCATCTGACCACAATTATTTAGTCTGACATTCCAAAATGAAGAGATTTCAATATACTTTGCCATTAAATTGGCAAAAAAATCCAAAGAGCAACTTAAGAAAAAGTTATCATCACCGTTTTCTTATGAGAAGGCAATTTTTGGCCGGTCCCGGTGGCTGCGGGGTAATTTCCTCGTCTACCAACCCAAATGTTGCGTTTTTATTTCCCACCTGGGTGGGAAGTAAAAACTCAACGTTTCTCCTATCCTTGCCAATTTATCATTCTGTCCATTGATATTGTTGCAAATGGTCCAATGTAAAGCCCAAAAACTGTTACTTTCGGACTAATGATAGATAAATAAATAAGCATCAAGAACTCCAGTTTCACAAAATGCTGATTTAAGCCAAATTCAAAATTGTGTAAAGAACGGGGCTGGAATTAAACATGAAAAATTTACATTCATGCAGTTCTTAAACAAAAGAAAACATGACCAAACCTTACCATCTTTTCGAGTCAGAGGTGTTCGCATAAGAGTCGCGGATGAATTAAAATACTTGAGGGTCACAATTGCATCGGATTTTACTTGGGGAAAGCATACACGCCCAATTTGCAGAGGGGCGCTAAAAAAAGCTGGTGTTCGTCAAACGCATGAAAGAGGTAGCGACAAAAAGGTAAAGGACAGGATTTTTTTCGTTAGACTTGTTTCGATAGACACATTAAATATTCGGCGAGCGTATGGGTTCCATTTAAAAAAAACATGGGTTGCAGAAGTGAATCAGGTAGGCAGCAAGGCCGCTAGGTTCGTGAAAAATTCCGCACGGAAGGACACAAGGCGTCACACAATTAATACAGAATCTGGGGTGGGAGCCTTAAGTTATGGGAAAACTCAGGGTAAGATTTAACTTATTTCAAAGGTATAAGGCGTGCAGCGTTGCATCCGCAATTGGATGTGTATTTAAGCCCCCTAATTACATTGGCAGGGCCGACAATTGTCTCCAGATAAGAGAGTTAGACTCGAACCGATAGATTCAAGCTTTAATTTTCCCATGTACTATTCCTTACAAAAATAGCAGGAGGAGCACCTAAGAAAGTGATGCGTTTGTGCTGTCGAAAATGTAGCCATTTTAAACTTCCACAAAACTCTCTTCAAGGCCGGCGTCCAAATGCTCCCCGCCGTGTGCCCTTGCGCCGGGTGGGGTGTAGGTGAATGAAGATAAAATCTATTTTATTCGCGAATCGTCCTTACCAAAAGTGTAGAATACTAACTGGTAATAAGTGTCTGAGTTTCATGTGTGCCTTCACTCTTTTAATGATTTTTTATTGTCCTTTTTGTGTAGGAACAAGAACAGTTTTCAAGCAGATATACTCGTACTACAAATACTCGTAATGCGATACGTGTAGACATTTTGAATGAATAGGGTTTGGTCGCCCCTTTCCATGCCGCTGTTGAGTGGATCGCGGGGTGTGTATGAGGAAATAGAGGGAATGTGTGCACAGGATTGCGTTCCAAAAGTAATGCAATTATTTTTTAAAAGTTATTTATAGAACAGATTTGCACAAACACTTGAAAATCTTCCAAGTACTCTCCGGGAGCCTCACGTTATTTCCAGCGCCTCTTCCACAACCGGTGCGCGCCCTGAAAGGTGTCTCCAGGGCCCTCTCGCATTGTCTTCATCATGGCTGATTGGATCTCTTATGGACAAAAAACGGGTTCCTTTCTGGGCTGCCTTAATCAGAGAGAACAAATAGAAGTCTGTTGGGGCAACTTCTCGACTACGCATAGGGGGTTGGGGCAGTGTTGGCACCTGGTGTTTGGCCAGGAACTCGCGACGCGTTGTGCAAGGCGCGTTGTCGTGATGGAGTTGCCCAGGTAGTGGAGATGTCTTTTCTCCCCATGATTGTTATTCTAATGTTTTCCGAGTATTTCCAGCACATTCATTTAGCATGCAGCGTTATCTGTCTCTCCTTGAGGAACATCTTCCCTATGGACCACTCTTTTACTGTCGAAAAAGACAATGAGCATTGTTTTCACTTTTGATTTGCCCATTATTACCTTTTTAGGCTTGGGGGACTGGTCGGTGCCACTCAGAGCTTTGGCGTTTTGTTTCTGAGTCGTATTCGAAAACCCAGGTTTCATCGCTAGTGATGACATTGTCCAAATAATCAGGTTCATTTTCAGTACGTTGCAAAATTTACTTTACGTAATTTTCAATACGTTAAACATTGCAAAGGTGTTAGGTATACTTTCAGGTGCATGTGTATGTTAGTTGGTAGTTTGAGTGTTAGCATGTGCGTGGGGTGTAAGTGTTCTTGCATGAATGTATGCCATGTTTTTTGTGAATGTATGAACTTGTGGTTTTTTTCTTTCCTTAATCACGGGTGGTGTCCTAACACCCCCCGCCACACGCCCTTCGGTGGCTTGCGGGGTACTAAGTAGATGTAGATATAGAAAAGTTCACTTAATATTTCCGCTTGATTGGTCTTTCGTGACGCGATAGGCGCGCAGAGGTTGACTATAAATACCGTTCTTCCATTCCAAAGCCTGAAGAGCACCGAGACCAGTTTTGCGGCAAAGCTTAGCGTCCTCCTCATTTACTTCAAGTAATATGATCCCACTCCAATCAATTGGAGCGCCTCGGGAAATTCAATTTCATTACTTTTAGAACGCACCCTGTAGAATGGCTGGTGATCTTCCATTCCCTGCCACACGTCCTTGCGACAGCTTGCGGGGTATTGTGTGGATGTATGCATATCAGACCCATTAGTAAATGATATTTTAGTTGTAATGATTGTCATCCAAGCTTACTTCTTTGTTCTCATAATCGAACGATTCATTTTAATAATGTATCATTCAGGAGAAATTGAATAAAAGGTGTCATATTGTATACTAATGCACAAGACATCGTGACTTTCAAAAATACGAGTAACTTCACGTTTATTTGAATCGTGTTCATGTTAAAGATGACATTAAAATGAATAGCATGCCTATCAACCAGCCCTGTATGACGCAAATTAGCTTTGACTCCCAAAAAAATCTCCACGCCTTTCCTATTTTCGTAAATTTTTCGTGGTAACTGACGTAATGATTAAGGTACAGAACGTAGGAATGACACTTAGACGGTATTTTCATTTTGCACCAGAGGTTATTGAAGCAGCTAGGTTTTTTTTCCTTTATTATATGAATAAAAATCTTATATGAATGTACGGCATCAGGTAATAAGGCACTGCCTCATACTTCTCCTGCATCGAAATGGTCTATAACGTAGAGTCGTAACTCGGGGTAAAGATTTACGATTTTTATTTTGTATTTGGAGACTGCGGCTGCATTATGTTTGGAAACGGCAGCTCCGGAAAAGGTCCCCAGCAAAGGAGCAATGCCTTCGCGAGCGGACACATAAATTAGCATGACAATATGCGTGCTCATTTTCAGGTTCACTTCACCACTTCCCAGCTTCCACGGGTTACAATCGAAATTTTAGCGGCCATTGTATGCACTACTCCGCAATTCAAACTGTCTGAGAACGTTGAGGCCATAAAGCGCAAGGAGGATGACAATGGCCACCGCTCTTCCATCGTCCTCTTCACACCCGTCCATCTGAAACTCCCATCTCAGCTGCAAGAGACGTGACCATTATAAAGAAAGTCCTTCTCCTCCATTTCGAGGGCATCCAGGACCTAAGATTCTAGGAGAACCTAATCAAAATGGAAGTTCACCCGCTTCTCTCTGAGCTCTCATCATCAATACGATGAACACCCTCTATATCACGGCCAGTTCGAGCTTAGTCCAACCATCGGCGGGTAGCATCGTACCAATCTGAAACTTTGAAAAATGAATTGATATTCAAAAGTTAATTTTGAAAATGGAGAAAATTATTGGAAATAATAAGATGCCTCTGATCCTTATAACTAATCCTGATTACCTGTTATATCTCTGCCTCTGAAGGCAATGATATAGGGAATACAATATAAATTGGGTAGAAAAACGATCATTTGCTATTGAGTCTGGTTAGGCATCAGAAGTGTGATCAACTGGCGAATATAATATTTTAAGGCCAGTAAGGTTAAGAACAAAACACATCTTATAGAGGTTAGATTTCGTGCGAAACCTGCCATTAACACTAGAAGCAAGTTCTTTTCATGAAACTCAAAATTGTTGGCGGTGGTCACTTTGATTTCTTTATCTAATCTTCATGACTTTCATGAATAATTGACTCATTCAATTTATTTTCGGATGAAACTTTTCAAATGCGATTCCATGATATAAAAACAATTGTATAATTGTCAATAAAAGTTTACATAACTAGAACTTTTATATTCGCTAATGCACTCGTTTGCAGAAATCGAAGGTATCTAAAATTTATTTTCCTCTAGTACCTAATTAAATCATGGGGAGGTAGTTTCTAAGCAGCACTTAATTGAAGACATTTCTACTTGGTATGTTACTATGATCGTGCCTAAGTGTATTTGTATGGTAACAAAACACTAACACTATGGCCTTTGACAGGTGAACTAATTAATTGATATACATTAATTCTTAATATACATTAATGACTTATGCACACACGTTGGTAGCAATCTGAGGTTATTTGCTGACGACACGGTGGTATACTGGGAAATAAGGAGCCAACTAGATCGCGAGCTACTCTCTAGAGACTTAGACAATATCTCAGAATGCTGCAATAAATGGGGATGAACACTTAATATGGATAAATGCGCAGTTTTGAAATTTTGGAACAAAGGAAGCGAGGTACAGGATATAAACTACAAAATAGAGGGTCCAGTACGAACTACGGTCCATCAAGTTAAATTTTTGGGTTTTGTTCTAACACCACGCCTTTCATGGGGAGCACATATCAGGACAATATGCGGATCAGCTTTAAAGAAACTTGGCTTCATAAAACGGGTGGTGGGGAAATGTAATGAAAAAGTTTAAGTGAGGTGTTATTTTGCTCAAGTTAGACCTCATTTGGAATATGCCGCAAGCATGTGGGATCCTTGGGCGAAAATTTGGCAAAAAGAATTAGATTAAGTCCAGAGAAAATCCGCTAGATTCGTTTCAAATTTTTATGATAAGAACACAAGTGTGACAGGTCTCTTAGGGGAATTAGGCTAAGAACCACTTGAAGTGCGGAGAGAACAAGCGAGACTTAGACTTTTAGAAAGGTTCAGAACAAACGAGTTTAACTATGACACTGAAGGAATTATAATGGCTCCACATTACTTAGGTAGATCAGACCACAAAGATAAAATAAGGGAGATAGATTCCAGGACAGATAGGTAAAAATACTCATTCTTTCCCTGAACAATCAGAAATCATAATAGTAAGAAACCGAAGTTAGTTTGTAAATATTAAAAACATTGAATTTACAAGTTGGAGCAACGTTAAACACTGCAAAGCTGTTAGGTATACTTTCAGGTGCATGCGTATGTAAGATGTAGTGTGTTTGCATGTGTGGGGTGTAAGTGTTCTTGCATGAATGTATGCCATGTTTTTTTTGTGGATGTATGAACTTGTGGTTCTAGCATGCGGTTTTTTTCTTTTCTAAATTACGGGTGGTGTCCTAACACCCCCCGCCACACGCCCTTGCGGCGGCTTGCGGGGTATTAAGTAGATGTAGATGTAGATGAACTAATTCGGAGACATCACGTGTGATTCTGTGTACCGTGCGCTGACTATGATTATACACATTCAAATGCTATTCAAGCGCTCTTTGTGATTTTCATGAGAGTTTTCCGAGAAATATTGAATTTTCACTATCAATCTTCATCCTCGTCCTCTTCTCTATTTTCAATGCCTCACTCGTTTGACCAACATTCACACCAATGTCTAAAACCGGGAGAGGAAAAAAACTACTCTCATTTTAATGTGAGAAAAAACTACGCATTTTTAATGTTTTCTTTATCTCTAGTATACTAACTTATAATCATACTGAATTTCTCGGATTGCATTTTGCCCTTACATTAAAAAGGAAGTCCGTAGGTATTAGTAATATCCCAATGCTTAACATTTTTATTCTCAATATTGGAATACTAAGTTGCATACCAGTTAGCCATATACTAAATTAGCAAGTCAAAATACATACTGGAAAGGAATTTGATGTGAAAATTAATATGGTAATCCTTAAGCATGGAGCTCTAATCATCATTCACCGCACAGTATCGAGAAGGTATGAGAACTCTACATTTACATCCACTTAATACCCCGCAAGCCTCCGCAAGGGCGTGTGGCCGGGGGGGGGCGGTGTTAGGGCACAACCCATAATTAATAAAAAACTGCATGCAAAAACCACAAATTTATAAAACCCAAAAACAAAACATGGTATACTTTCATAAAAAAATTCTTAAAACCCGCAAACATGTAAACACACAAACTACCAACTAACACACACATGCACCAACAAATATACCTGATGTCTTTGCAATGTTTAATTTAGTTCAGACTTGATAATTAAATGTTTTAATATTTCTAAAGTGACTTTGGTTTCTTTCTCTTATGATTCCTGATTGTTCGGGAAAAGAATGAGTATTTGTATCTATATGCACTGGACTCTATCTCAAACACAAGTCAGCATATAATACTTAATGCTTAATAATTGCCGTTTCCCTTAATATTAATTGCCAGAAAAGTTCATCCCCACGTATGCGAAATCAATAATGCCAGGTTGTCTGGACAGTGGAAATGCTTTTCTTCAAAGTTAAAGGGAATGAAATTTTGAATAGTTTAATTGGATGCATGTTAAAATATTGTTTTTCCCTTCCGGGGTTAATACTAAATTGACATACTTGTACAGTCTCCAAGAATCACATTTTGAGGGTTTTCCTTGAAGCATTAGGTTACCCTAGAGTAATATATAAATTTCGTGAGGACGTTAAAGTATGCTAGAGGTTATTGGTGAATATATGAGCAGCAAAAAAATGCGGAGTCTGCGGTGAGGAATCTCAGAGGGAGCGAGGCGGCGAAAAAGTCAACATCTCGGCGACTGCTGAGTAAATTGCGACTCCGAGTAATATAATGAATTTTTAAAATATTCCATAGCTATTATTTTTTCACTCGAAAAATTGGCCAATCGTCGTTGGTTGTGGCAATCGAAGATGACGTCATCATTTCCGGGGAGGGTACCGAAACGACTGTGGAGCCCGGGAGAGATATGAGTTGCGGACGGTGACCACATTGAGCAGTTCCGAGGTGGGATCTCATTTCTTTTATTTTTCTGGGGAATAAGAATGGGTGGAAGGGGGATTGGTTACGCGATCGCAAAGCCCTAGTCATTCTATTCCAACGGCTTGTTTGGCTGTTTCAACACCGTGTCAATTGAGCATAGACTGAAATTCACCACTCGATAAATATAATACTTTCATAATTAGAGGTTTTCATTTTTGAAAATATGAAATTATGCCTGAAGTACTATCATAAATGAATGCTTGTTAATGAATGAATTTTAAAAGAAATTTTACATTGCATTTTGTTTATAATCGTTGTTTTCCGTTTGCTGTAGAATGCATGTAATTGTTTATATAACCACTAAAAGGAGCCCCTACTCATAATGTTTTTAAGATATAAAATTAGGTAAATACGTCATTTTTAAGTTACAATTTCAATCTGGGAATCATACCCAGTATAACAATATCTTTAAAGTTTGCAAATGTTTCATAATAAATTGCGCTCTATTCGATCATTGATACAGGGAGCAATTTAAACAACGAAGCTACAAAGCAAAACCCTAATTTTTCCGTACAAATACTAGTGTATCATAATGCCGCTTGTGAAAAATTGAGCGAAGTAAATGCTTACAGCAAATTGAACGTTAAATATTGCAATGATAAGCTGCACAGATACATCAAGATTTTCCTTGTGAAATTACACAGATTTCGCTGTCGGAAGAAATGAAAGTATGCAAGAGCTTTCTCTTTTGTTTAAATCTTGGAAATGAGTTATCTGCTCCTAAACTTATCAAAAATAATTATTTATACTATAAAAATTTACAATTCATTAATTTTAATGTACGTTTTACACAATAGTTATAGTTACATTTGTTTTAATTCTTATAGTTTTTTTTATTTTGTGCAATGCATTCAATAGCTCCACATATTATTATTTTTACTTACATTGTAATATTATCTTCGAGTTCCAAATTGCCACTCAAAGAACTGCTGTGCATTACATTACTTTAACTACGAGATTAGCCAATAAAAGTTGGATGTGTGGACTAGTTTTCTGAGATTTCCATGATTAAGAAAAGGACTTTGTTCATTTGAACTCGTGGCAGATTAATGGGTACGGTGGTCATTTGTTAGAATATAATATTCCATAAAATAGCAAACAAAATTAAATTTCATGCAAATTAAACTTTCCATCTTCCCTTCAAACCTTTCGAGTCGAGGTGCTAGTTTCGAGCAATTACAAACCGAATATCAAGTAAAGCAGAGTGAATAAGAATAAAGTTTTTATTTCCAATGAAACTCAAAGGGATACATATCTGCATTTGTAAATAAATATTTAACTTATTTAATTTTGAAAACCTGCCCGAAGGTTGATGGAAAATGTAAATTGACATTTTATTGGAAAAAGAAGCGTTAGCTTACATCCATCAAGGGTAATCATGGTCGAGATTGGGGAATATGTATCACATAACCATATGTTCTCAGCCATATATTGGTAGTTCAATAAAAAATGTGGGGATCTTGCAGCGCCACGTTAAAATGTTGAATTTAAAAAATATGGGTTGATTATCCGCAAGAAGATATTATTGGAATAACATTCAAATTAAAATGAATTAATGAATTACTTTCGCTGACCTTTGAGGTCACAATATATTTGGCTCGGCATTAATGATTAAGTTGGAATTAAAATTAGCAAAGAGAAAGCAAAAAAAGGGATAGGGGCAAACAAAGGACGGGAATTATATTTAATCAAACACTTGATGAAATTATGTGAGACTAAGCTCTTGTCTATTTTATGTTTTTAGTTTATAAATAAATAATCAAAGCAAAAGTGACAGAAATGAACGTGAACTTTAAGGTAAATCACATTTTTTTGCGAAATTGAAAATTGTTTCAGCTTCATTATTTTCGCAAATACTTCCTGGAAATTCTTAATCTCACATTGCCATAGAACTGCAAAAATTATACTTTACATTTTTATGAAGTATACTATACTACAATATACTAGCTTACGGGAAAGAAATTTTTGCCTTCCCTATTGGTTAGGTGGATGAAGGGACTATCTAATCTCAATCTCGCCCCATTTAAAGCGTTTTAATATTATTATTATTATAACTTCACCTAAATTCTGTAAGAACTCTGTCGTTTTTCAATGTAATTGAAGGAAAATTTATATTATTATCCCTGCTAAATATGAAATAAATAATTATTTTTAATGAAAAATATGAAGCATGTGACCGTACCAGATTGCTTAGAAAGTTCATCCAAATCCATGCTCTCACGTCCGGGTAAAAATACGAATGAACACGCGCACGCACATTAAGAATACACATTCATATACACATGCACTCCTTTGCGCACACGCACGCACCCACACGCGCGAATGAACATCACGAAGAAGGGTAGTGGGTATGTTCTGGCAGCGACGAGAGATACTAATCGGCCAGGCAACGAAATACCCGTTTCTTGGAAGGAAGTTGGAAACTCCCTTCCGAGGGAGGGGGTAGGATGAGTGAAAGGTATGGGTTGGTGTGCTGGAGCGAGAAATCTTAAGCAGGGAAAGGGTATGAAGAATGGGAAATAATGGGTGAAAAGACGGTCTTGTGGATGGCCGGGAGGGGAGACATGAAATGGGGCGAGAAGAGAGCTGATGAGCAGAAGGGGGGAGGGCGGTTTGGAGGCAATGAGTTTGGCTTGAAAATTGTGAATCGGGAGTGGAAGATTGACACGCAATCCCATCCACTCTCTCTGTGCCCAGGGACTTCCTCCTCGGCCGGATATTCATTCATGGTTGCATGCCTACTGAGCGGCAGCAGCAAATGATTCGATAGAGCTGAAGGTATTCCTGGGGAAATTTTAAAATGGGTTATTGCTCGACGGGTGCATTAAATACACGGCATACGACCGGCGTATCGCGGCTATTTTATCCTTCCAGTGTTGTAGAAGACCTTGAAAAATCGATAGTGTAGAATCCTGCTCCCTACCACTTTGAATTTAATTTTGCATTATGCAAATATGCAAGTATTTTGGTACCAAAAACATTTTTTTAACCTTTAGAGTGCAGTGAAATAATAGTTTTATAATCAATTAATAAGGGTCTAGTGCTAAAGTAAGAAAATTGTTCATTGAATTATTGATGCCAAGTGATAGGAGATCTTTCGTAAATGTAGAAAATAAATAATTTGTAACAAATTAGCAATGAAGAAGTTTTGCATTGTCCTTGGGCATTTAGTAAATACTGCTAAATAAAATACAGAGATATCCAGGGTTTGTATAAAAACTATCGGGAAAATAGGTTTATTTCAAATGTTCCTACAATACTTCAATATTTGCCGAATTACATCCCTTGAGTGTCAAAACACTTTTGGCAGCGGTTTTTCATGACTCAAAGGCTCCCTGGTTGGTGGTTTTCAGAAGGTCTTTAAGGGTAGGCGTACAAACCTTCTTAACGGAAAGTCTTCCTTGACGGTCCCATGGTGGTTTTCTTTGAGGGAGGACTCCACTTTTGGGAATAACAAATAGTCTACTGCTGCCATTTGGCGACTATAAGGAGGTTGGGGAATCGTTAGGTCTCGTTGCAGAGGGTTCCCCCCCAGACTCTTCGCTTGATCATCCATAAAGGCCTTCGAGACGAGTTAAGTGCAGAGATCTATTGCATTGCAAAATTTTCAATACTAAGGGTTTGCGTTGTTATCCTATAAACGTTTTCCATTACTTGGCAGTTTCTTAACGATTATTTTTCTCCTTTTTCCTTCCTCTACTATACACTCCCTTATCACTCAGCCTTCCCACCTGGTGCTTGCACCCCATTTTAATTCACACACATCTCCAACATCTGCCAGTGAGAATTCCAATAAACGATAAAATTTAACAAAGAAATATTATCAGATAAAACAAAAACAAAACCATATGGATATGCACTAGAAAAGGCTGCAATGTGAAAAAATTGCATGTGTGGCCGTGGGTTTCAGCCCTTTTGATAATTTATGAAAAAGATAATACCATATCCACCCAAATGATTATTAAAAAATGCATCCGTTAGATGTATCCGTTGAAATAGCATGTTTAAAATAATATATACACCATTTAAATTAGAGGAAATGCGTAGAAAAAGAAGTCATTAAAATTTTTGATATTATTGTTGATTTAATGAAACCTTAAGGAGGATTTAAATCTTTCAAAGAAAGGAGCGCATGTATTGAAGTGGATCCCCCTAATAGAAGTGCGTTGATCTCAAAAACATATTACTCATTGTTTACGACACTGGTTCGAAATTTGAGCCACGCAAATACATGTTGATTTTCGCTTTCGTGCAACATTTTTTCTTCTAAGAGATGGTTTCCTACTCTAAAAACATGTGTTTGGAGTTGAAGCTTCTTAGGGGAGGCAACCGAGAGCTAAGGTCAATTACGCCATTAGGAATGGATGGGAAATGAAGGGTGGGGAAAAACCCGGTGTCAGCATTAGCCTACTCTAGTCCAAAGGCGCCAAGGGGTCCGCAGTTTAACGTCCCATCCGACGGACGTAATTAAAGGCTCTCCACAAAGCACCTCAAGTGGGGATCGGGATACCACTGATAAATACGATGGTCATCCGGAAAGTAGTACCCGTTCGTGAAATAAAGACACAAAAGTGAATATTAACAAACATAAAAAATTTTATTTGAAAGAGGATACTTTAAACTACTTCTCAACATAATCTCCAAGCAAATTAAGGCATTTGTCATAACGTGTGACAAGTTTCTGTATTCCTGCTGCATAGTCCTTCGCCGCCAGCTCATTGAGATACGCGAGGGACCCATCTTGCACAAATTTTTGCATAATGCAGATGGTGTTTAACAATTTCATGAACAATTGTTCGAGAAACATTGGGAAAATGCTCACAGATGTCATCAATTGTGACGCGCCGATCGTTCCTCACGAATTCGTCAACTGAGCTCACCAGTTGGTCTGTAATGACAGACGGTCTCTCCGAACGCTCATCGTCGTGTGTGTTCCCCCTCCCCATGTTGAAGTTGCGACACCACCGCCGAACAGACGACTCGTCCATTAAATTGTCTCCATACACCTCCTTTAATTGGCGATGAATATCACATGGGCGAACGTTTCTTGCATTGAGGAATTTAATCACTGCCCTCACTTCACAACTGGCGGCGTTCTCAATTTTTTTAAACATTGTAAACAATCACAGAAACAACACAGGCAATGCTAGCGTCACGCAACTTGGCTCAGAGAAGGCAGACAAGCCACTGAAGCTATCTGACCTCGTCCAGCGGCTACTCGCGTCGTCAGCACTTCATGCGGCACGAACGGGTACTACTTTCCGGATGACTCTCGTACTTGTTGTCTCCAAGATTTGGACCCGGGCTCCTTCGGTGGGAATCTTGCATATTATATATATATATATATATAAATATAAATATATATATATATATATATATATATATATATATATATATATATATATATATATATATTTTTTTTAAGGTAATCTACCGGTTAAGGTAGGTTTTTGGATGGACACAACTACCAAACCAACATTTTATTACTCCTAACAAAACACAAAATCCAGCATCCTACTCTATATCAGGTCCCTCTTCATCTCTGAGTACTTTCTTCCTCCCTTCATCCCGTCCAACATCCCTATCCTGTTTCTTCCCTTTCCTCTTTTGCCCAACATTCTACCCTCTATCACAGTCTTCAACATCCCACTACCGGTCAACACCCCCTTCATCCACTTTTCCTGCCTCAATAGGATTGCTCCCAACAAACCCCTGTCTTCACCCACCATAACAAGTACTTCTTCATTTGTTGTCTTCTCTGTCCATTTCACCCTCTCCATTCTTCTCCACACCCACATTTCAAAAGCCTCAAATCTACGTCTGTCCTCCTGCTTCAATGACGACGTTTCCGCACCGTACATAGCTACGCTCCATATCAAAGTTTTTACGAGTCTTTTCTTAACATCCTTACTCAAAGTCCCTGTCATCAACTCCCTCCTCCTTGTGAAAGCCTCTTTGCCTAGCGCCATTCTTCTCCTTACGTCCCTACTACTTAGACCTTGTTGGTCCAAAAGACTACCGAGATACGTAAACTGTTCTACATGCTCTATTTTTTGCCCACCTATTTTAATGTTAAGCTTGGCCTTTTTCTTTCTAGAAAATCGCATAACCTTTGTTTTATTAATATTGATTCTCATCCCATACCTGTCGCACTGAATTTCCTACTCACTCAGCAATGCTTGCAACCCCTTGGCTTACTGACAAACTAAAGCTTGGTCATCAGCAAACCTAACTGATTTTACGAATTCCCCGCCCACTTTCATTCCTACCTCGAGTTCTTTCCATGCCTCTTTGATCATTTCCTCTGCATACAGGTTGAACAGCAACGGTGATAATGGGCAACCCTGCCTTACACCCCTTCCTAACACTGCCCATCCTGACTCCCCGTTTCCCACCCGCACCTGAGCAGTCTGAGACATGTACAGGTTGCGGATTAGCCTCCTTTCCCTCCAATCTATTCCTATTTTCTGCAGAATACTCATTAGTTTTTCCCAATTCACTCAATCAAACGCTTTTCCGAAATCTACGAAACAGGCAAACACCTCCTGGTTGTGTTCTATATTCCTCTCGATTAATAATTTCATTACTGCAATGGCATCACGCGTACCTCTCCCCTTCCTAAACCCAAACTGATCATCCCCTAAGTAATCATGTGCCCAACTCTCTATCCTTTTGTTTATGATCCTGAGAACAACTTTAGCTGCGTGGGATATCAAACTTATCGTCCTGTAGTTCTCACAAGATGTAGCCTTTACCCTTTTCGGAATAGGAACTAAAACTGATCTCACAAAGTCTTCCGGCCAGATACCTTCCTCATAAATACTACGAATGAGCCCATATAGCCTCTTCCTCCCACATTTTCCTAAACATTTCAAAAGTTCCGCGGGAATGTTATCCACCCCCACGGCCTTATTTAGTTACGGACTTACTACCTTGATCAAAAATTTCCCGGAATTTATTCAGAAAATTAAAAATACAAGTTTATTCATCTAAATCTATATTGTCCCCTTCAAAGTAATCCCCATCGACTGCAACACACTTATGCCAGCGCTTGATCCAATCCTCGAAACATTTTTTATATTCGGTTTTCGGTATGTCCATCAGTGCTTCCTGCGATTTTTCCATTACTTCCTCTCGGCTGCTAAAACGCGTTCCCTGTAATGGTTTTTTAACTCGATTGAACAGAAAGAAGTCACAGGGAGCCAAATCAGGTGAATTCGGTGGCTGTTGGATGGTATTTGTTGCATTTTTCGTCAAAAAATTACGAATAATGATAGCACTGTGCGACGGTGCGTTATCATGGTGCAAAATCCACGAGTTTTCTGCCCACATTTCTGGTCTCTTTCGGCGAATTGCTTCACGCAAACGTCTCATAACGCCCAAATAATACTCTTTGTTTACTGTCTGGCCTTCTGGCGAAAATTCATGATGCACTACACCGTTGTAATCCATGAAAACCGTCAGCATTGCCTTCTTTTTTGACTGAAAACGACGTGGTTTTTTTGGTCTCGGCTCATTTGGTGAACGCCATTCACTTGCCTGATGTCTGGATTGCGTGTCGTACTCATAAACCCACGTCTCGTCTCCAGTAATGATCCTTTTGATGAATGTGGGATCGGATTCAGCCTCGCAAATCATGTCTTTTGCGACGTCAACACGGTCTCTTTTTTGCATGAAATTGAGGTCTTTTGGCATGCTACACGACGGAAACCCAAATCATTAACCACAATGTCTTGGGCGGATCCATAGGCAATGTTCAAGTCCTCCGCTATTTCTCTGATGGTTAATTTGCGGTTATTGACCAACATTTCTTTTACTTTATCAATTTTTTCACCGACTTTCGATGTCGATGGTCTGCCACTGCGTTCATCATCTTCGATTGACTCACGACCACTTCTGAACCGCTCGTGCCACTGGTAAACGACCGTTTTTTTTAGAGAATCGTTGCCGAAACACTTTTCCAACATTTCCAACGTCCGTGCGCCACTAAATCCGTTTTTTACGCAAAATTTAATACAAGTTCGTTGTTGCAAATTTAAATCCATTTCTGCAATTGTAAAAAATCGCCAACACACACAGAGATAGATGTACTCTTGGCTACGTAACTTTTGCAAATGTCAAGTTATGACACTAAGATTTAAAGGGAATATCAACAACAGATGTACCAATTTAACAAAAAAAAACAGATCTCAAATCGGAACGATGGGAGCGGCACACGGTGGTTATTCCGGGAACTTTTTGATCAAGGTAGTAATTAACAAGTGAAAAAGACAGTGGCTAACAATAGTTCTATTTTAAAGGAAAAGCGGAGATAACCTCATGTTGAATTAGCATCCTTATATTCTCTCTGGGTTGGCCGTTGTCTCGTTAATGGATGAGAAAGGACACGAGTACGAATCGTTTTGCATTGTTGACATTTTTATGATACCCCATATTATGTTACGCTGGGCGAGGAATGATAAATTGGCGCATCTTCTTGGCACGAAAGAATCAGAAGTGTGTCCAGGAATATCGATTGAGGAACCTCTTACCTCCATTTTCGATACCATAGTCGTGCCGGGGGAGGTTTTAGTAGCATTCAATTGATTACATTGGAATTTTACGACTTTTTTATGACCAAAGACAGTCCTCTAGGATGTAAAAACATAATTTAACATTGCATTGGTGTGATTAACGTCATATCCACAAAGAAAAGACATTTGTGATAAATGAGGAAGCTCACGCCATTTCTCCATTATGAATTTCTAAGGTGGGTCCCGGCAAGTGAAGATGTACAAGTAAAGCAATAGACTTACCTCATTCTGCACACCTAAAGATCACTCTAAATGCAATAGAATGGATTTCCGTTCGGCTAACACACCATCCACGTTAATGCCTCTCATAAACAAGGCTTCAGATTGGCTATTATTTCGTCTTCTTCTTGGAGGATATTCTCCGCCATCATTGAACGTGAGAAGCTTATGTGGCAGGGCTAAGAGAAATTTTCCTCCGACTCAGAAGCGCGAATTTTAAAGTTAAACCCCTAAATTGCCTCCTTTACAAAAGAAGAGTTGTTTTGGCATTTAATTTCGGCTGATAGTTCGAAACAGGGGAAAGAGAAAATCGAAGTTTTAAAGAACTCCTCAATTCCAATAATATCACCACTATTCAGTCCTTTTTGGGTCTTGCCGGGTATTCTTAATTTTGCCCGTATTTCTTGTTTCCTCATGAATCAGGTTCTAAAATATTCACAAATTTATTTGAAGATGAACAAGATCAAAAGTTCCAATATTTAAGGAATTGTCTCATCACTCAAACCCTTTTGAAGTTCCCTGATTTTTCCATAAATATTCATTTTCACTGTTGATGCTTTTGGCAAGGCAGTGTCTTATTAACTAAGAGATAGAGGACGTTATGTCCCTTACGTGAGCATGCAATAGCATAATGTAGAAAAGTCTTATTCCGCTTTGAAGTTAGAATGCTTAGCCGTAGTTTACTTTATCCAGTAATTACGTGTGTATTTATTGGGTCGTCATTCCATTCTTTGAACGGACGAAAAACCTTTGAACTGACTGGTTTCAGTAAAATAATTAAACCGAGATAAACAAGGTTGGTATTGGAATTTAGTGGATATCCTTTTGTCATGAAATGACGCTCGGGGACAAATATTCCAAATAGTGATGCTTTTTCAAGGATGCCAGACATGGTTAACGCCGTAGAGACTCAAGAGTTCAGGCTCGTCTGGGATACAGATAGAATAGGGAACAGCGAGCCCACTGTACAGAACTGGAAACATTTCCCTCATTTGCGAAGATAGATGATCCAAATTATTTATTTCTACGATGACTTTGGCATTCTATACAAAGTAAAAATTACCCAAAACAGTCTTCATTCGGTCATTTGCGCTCCTAGATCAAAATAGCATATATCATTGCCTTGGAATGATGCGCCGGGAATTATGGATCGGAAAAGTTTCTAGATGTTGTTCAAAGCCTTTTCCATTTGAAAGGCTGCTGTTTGGTCATAAATATATGCGCAAAAGTGTCTATAGTGTAAAAGTCACAAGGTTCAAAAATAGTTCATTCGCATTTAGCCAGTTTACAAGGCTAATTACCCCTTGGGAAAATTAGAATTCGATATACTAGACCAACTTCCTGAATAACAATCGGGTAATAAATACTTGCTGACTTGACACGATTATTTTACATGCTACCCAGAATTCGTTGCCATTCCAGATCAGTTAGAACTGAATAAAATGGTTACTATTAAGATATAAAATCTATTAAAAGAATTTGTGAAATCTTCTTATTCCGCACATTATGCTTTCTAAATTTCGATGTTTTGTTGTCATTGTGTTAGTTCGTATTGTAAACTATGTTACGCTCTTGTGTTTGCTGGAGCAGAAAGGAAACCCTGACGTTGACGCCTAACTGCCACCGGGATGATTTGAGGAAATATTGGGCAAACCCTCAGGGACTAGCGTCAATGTCCCTACGCCGCCTTATCATTCCTTGGGTCAAAGAGGATAGTCAACCACCTCCCCCTCTACTCTCGTCAGAGCCCAATCTGTACTCAAACAAGCGGTTTATAAGGTGCCGTACTTTAGCCACGCCAACGAAATAGGGGCATATCCTTAACCTCGGCTTTATAGCATGACTGCAATCCCACACCCCCTTCAATGAACTACTCGGGTAATTAGCTTGTAACAAAACGTGTCCTCGGACACTTGGCACTATCATTTGCCCCAAAGTTACAACGATACCATGTATTTTGTGGTCAATTTCTTCTCCAATATATTATTAGCATATTTTATGAGTTGAGCCCCTAAAAGACATGCTTTGATTATGTACAGGGAAAAAGAACCTTTAAAAATGATTTCTTACGCAAAGATGAATTAAAAAATAATATCATTAGTGTTAGCTGTATGCGTGGGTGTGTCTATGTACATATATTTATATTTTTGTTAACATGATTAATTTAAAGGACGATATATTATAGCTCTAATGCTATAATATATGACGAATAGAAGATTCAAAGGAAGAATAATATTGCATAAATATGATATACTTTTATTTTTAACTCTTAGTAAATGAGAAGTATTTGAATAAACGACAGACGTTTCTAGAGGATACTAAACGAATGATTAGTAATACTAAACGAACAAGTTATATGTAATGAAACTGCACTGAGCTTTTGTCTAAAATAGTTTCCAAACAGTCTCACTGTACCCTGCAATAATATTTATATTTGTGGTTTAGAGACAAACAAGAATTTCAGTAGAGTTCAAAATAATTTAGTTTTCAAATATGAATAAAGTACACGTCCTACCGGAAAAATAATATCCTCTTTGGTTTACCGTCCGAAACTCTCTGCGTCATATTGATGATGTGTTGAAAGATTTTGAAAGATTTGAACCTCTTAACTCTTGAATTCCGTGAGAACGAGCAAAGTTAAGTTGAGACCAATTCCTTTGGGATGACCCCCACTCTTAGTCAAGAGGTATCATTGACAAACCAATTAACCACATTTATTTAAGTAGGATTTAAAATTAATCTCTCTGAAATGAAATCCAAAATTCTCATTTCCATTCATAGCACACTATTTCTCATTTTCTATAAAAAAAAGCCCGATTTAATTTTAGAGACATTCAAACCTCTGTGTGAATCTTTTCTTATTGCTATGTTCAAATTTATAGGCCAGCTTAGGCGCATTCCCTGAATAAATACTATTTACTCTCATTACCTAACCTCTGTTTTGATTTTAATATTGTTTTAATTATATGGTATTTAATGATGAATTTTAAACAACCGGGTACCTGACTCAAATATTAGGTATTCTACTGGTTAAAGTAGTTTTCAAATGGACAATACATATGAACCTGGTAGAGATTTATTTTATCGACCGCATATTCTTAGTGTAAAATGATAATCGAACAATTAATGAAGGACTCATTTTCTCAAATATTCGTTAGTTTTAATTGAATGAATATTACTTTTCAAAAGCAAAGTTGCATATTTATATGGCCTTGTTTCAGCTAGAGATAAGGAAAGTAACGTGAAATTAAGATAAAATTACCATTTACCACTCGATTGTCAATTCAAAAATTTGGAGAATGTAATGATTCATCTGGTAAAAAAATAAAAAAAAAGTTTCAGGCGTGGTATGGTTGAATATTATGATTGATTAAAAACTGGAAATTTGCCGGAAAATAAAATATTTTCTGGAAAATTGCCAATTTTTCATTGGAAATCATTACTGTGTTTTGTTCCAAGTATACATCCAACTACAAAGTATATTAAATAAAATAAAATCTTCAAAAAGTTTACTTATTTATTGCCGGTCTAATTTTGCAAATTAAATGCTATGGAGTGCGTATGAAGACGCCTTCTTAATATTAGAACTTATGTTGTCATAATCAACACTACTCTATGAAAATACTATAGACAAATTCGGGTAACTATTGCTCAGAACACCTAACCTACCGAAAAAGAGTCTGATTTTTTTCCAAATTATGAGGGAAAATTAAACTAAGTTATAGTAAATATTTCCAAATATTCTCGTGGGTGTTTTTGCAATTTTATTTGATTATTTGCTGAATTGTAGAATAAACCTTTGCTAAAACTAAGAATTAAAACCCTAAAGGAATATTTTTATTTTCTTTACGAGAAGTTGAAACGTATCCCGTATCCCTATGATAACACTTTGACTTACCGAAAGGTCACGAAAAATAGTCCGTCATGAACAGAAAGAAGATAGTGTCATCCTTCATTACGAGCAAAGTTGGACGGCATAGTTGAAGACACATTTATAATATCAACTCCTGGCTTAAGTTACTCTAGTATAAAGAGATATATGTGCGTGATCATTTTCATTTGAGAGAGCTAGATTACCAATATTTTCTCACAGTTTTTTATCGAAGAACAGGCAAGATGGAACTCTAGTAATAATATTCAGAAGTAAAATAATCCTACATGCTAACCCCCGGGGTGGGAATACTTTGATGCGTGCATCAAAGAGACCTACAAAAAAAATTTAAACGTTTTCCTGGATTGCGAAATAAACTGAGTATCATATATTTTTATTTAGGTCATTTTGGAGATAATTTTGCAAAACATTTTAATCAGATTTAAATATAGAATCAGCGTAACCATTCAATGATCCAAAAGATATAATGTTTTGCAGACGGTGAGAGGAGAGGAGGACGTAACAAGGCTAAAAATAAACCTATGAACCGTAGTATTGATGTGGAGGCATAGTACAATTACCTGGATTTTGGGCATTTGATTGAATATTATTCAACCATAAAATGGGTTGTCACATTAGGAGGGTTAATACTAAACAGAGGCACCTTCAGAGTGATTTTATGTGCCTTAATTTACGCATGATCAAGAGAGAGTGAGATTTGTTGTCGTGGATAATATGAAATTGATAGGAAATGTCAAAATATCAATTTATATTTCAATGTAATTAGTATGGTACACAGATATAAATTAACTTTCATTGCATTTTCCTATGAAAAACGCAACCAGACATCCGGAAATTGTGTCAAGTCCCTCTTCCATTGAGAATCCTCTTACTTCTTTCCCCCGTTAATTCCGTTGAATATGCCAATACAAACCCTTCCTCGCTTGCGTAGCATTTTCCCCACTGTCACAATTTTAAACATTGCATTGTCAATCAGGATTCTCTGATTCCATCTCTCCATTTGATTGCCAATTGTCTCAACCGGCGCTGTACTTGGTATTTCCTCATTTTCTTGTTTATTTTCACTTTTGTCCATTTCACTTTTTCCATCCTTCTACGCTCCCGGTTTCTAAATGCCACCAGTATAGGCTTTCAAATATGACTATATTGGTAGCTTTTGAAATGTGGGTGTTCCATTGAAACATTTGTGGCACTTATAGGCCTAGGGAATCTTGCCTTAATGACCGAATCGTTTCCACGCCGTAAAAAACGAGGCTCCATATAACATTTTTTGTTAATCTTCTTGACATCCTAACCAAAAAAATTTGTCATCGATTCCCTCTCATAGTGAAAGTTTCTGTACCTCTTACAATGATGCATACTTTTTTCCAATAAATTTTACCATATTGGTCTAAAACACTTTCGATGGGGGGGGGAGGGGAAGTGATCTACCTGCTCTAGTTTACGAAGCTCTATTTCAATATTTAACTATTGCCTCCGCTTTCTCAAACGGAATATAACCTTTGTTTTTATTAAAATTTTTCTCGGCCCATAATTATCGCACTGACATTGCAATGCTCTCAAATATTCTTGCTATGCCTAGGCAGAATGGAAAAATAAAGCTTTTCAATCAGCATACATAACCAATGTTATTAGTTTCCGACAGACTCATCCAGTCCCTAGTGCCTCCCAGGCCTCTAACTATTTCCTCTATGCATACAAACTCGGTCCCAAAGGTAGTAGAACTTATTCTCTCAGGGAGAGACGGACGGATGGGAGGCGGTTTCTCTGACTGATTTCGAGGAAGGTGAGTCTCAGGAATGACCGGAGGCCAGTGATATTTCGCTCCCTATTTTTGCGGAGAGTGGACCATTCGTGTGCGAAACCTCTTTAAAGTAACCTCGTTACACTCCATCATGAACCGGTAATTGGAATTGCGCTATGCCAATAATATTTTACGTGAAACCAGAAATACTAGCAACAGCATCCTTGAGGCAACTTACAGTGATAACTCCATTGGTAGATCGAGTATTTTTGAGTGACGCAAGTTTATTCGCTAGGGTAGAGAAGATGTTGAGGACACCAAGCGTTGACGACGCCTATCGACCTGAAAAAATGAAATCTTGCAGGAATGACCAGAAAGCTATGATCGGATTTCAATTTTCCCCTTGAAAACTGTTGATACCGCTTTTTCTAACCATAATATGGTATTATTGCTATACTTATGAATCCCGGGTCATTTTTCATGCACGTTAATACTTGTTGGAAATATTGGATATGGTTAACCACTACCCCATATAAAACTCCATTGCTTTCACCACGTAGCTTATTACCAACTCTTCCTTTACCTTCCGTTGCAATCCAATGCCCCATCACTATCAAATCTATACCCTCCTAGAATAGCTGAATTCATAACATTTGTTGCATTAGGCGTAAAATGATAACATTATCTTAATATATTGATATGAAGGAAGTAACTTTGTGATTCCGCACACACACTTAATTTAAAAGACGACCTAGGTTTCGACGATGGACGATATAATCAGGTGATGACGATGCGGTCCAACGTCGGAACCTAGGACGTGTTTTAAATAAAAAGTGCTTGGAATTACAAAGTTACTTTCTTGGTTTCAATACCTGCATTTATGTCCTTTAACTAATCGTATAGTATCTAAGACTTCTTCCTCCCTATAATTGCTTAGTGCCATGTAGGCATGAACAATGTTCTTTTGTTCAGCATTTATTTCCATAAATAATGTTCAATCAGTCACTTGCTGTAAGCTAACGCTTTTATTTCCTTCCTTTTTTGACATAATTGCCACTGTTTGCTGGCTCTCTTCCCGTCATCTGTATATTACTCTATAACAATCACTCCTGCCATCCTCAGCATCGTACAGCGCCGTACGGTGGCACCGCACAGCGCTGAAATATTTCCTCTACCTATTTCTCGTTTTATATATTTTCTTGATTTTACTACGCCCAACATCGTTCCAGTATTCAATATATCAGTTACTTTTAATTCGTTTCTCCTCGTTCCCACTTTCTTTTTTCATTGATTTTGTGAGTTGACGACCGCGGATATTATATCTTCCCCACTCTCGGCCACTAGACAAGGCCGATTGGGCCCAATCCCGCAATTTCAAGACCTCATATTCTACTTACGTCCTTCATAAATAATCCATAGGAATGATGTATGAGCTGGTTTCCGTTGCCTTCCTTAAAGGATTTTTCACAACATTACTCAATGGCCGCTCGACTGGGGTCAGACGCCTTTCAGGAACCCCATTGTGGAACAGACGTTGCGTGGACCACCTTACGTCTGGATCCTAACCTTCAAGGTATCAGGCATGGGTAACACTACCTGGAGCAAATATCATGCTCCTCCACGCACAGCTCTATTATTATTACAGTGCATAAGCCCATCCAAAACGTTAAGACTGTAGTCCATGGTTAGAGGATTAAGAGTTATAACTTGAGTATGGGAAAAAGTAGAAAATACTCGCTAATTTATATCGAAGGATGTGAAAAACAGAGATATTTAATTTTGAACTAGGTATAGTACTAGTATATAGTACTTTACTCCGGCGTAAAAAAACGATATTTAAAAATGGACAGAGTTTTCACATAAATTAGCACATATGGCCCTTTAAAAACTAAAGTAAAAATTAAATTTCTATCCAAGAATGAGATAGGTGCCGATACCGATTCAAAGAAAGAGTGAGAAAATCATTCCGCAAAGTTAACCATCATCTAAGACGACGTTGAGAGTGGCCCAACACACACCTTTTAGAAAGATTTCCTTTTTCAGGGTAACATAAGCATATCACTAATTAACAATTGTAAGGACAAATTTACTAATCTAGTTGTGAAAACAAAGAAAATCATCCGTTTGCCGTGACAAGACAATTAGAAATATTGCCAAATACACATAATATGTAATTGGGTAGAATTGGAATTATTCCTGTAAAAATTCTAATTTTTGAGCTTTAATTAACATGTGCTCAATGTGTGATGGCATCGGTCTCGTTTCAAATTGGAATGTTCATTCCTGGTGGAGTGGGTGAAATTGGCTACTCGAATAAATATGGAAAGCAATGGAAAGACGATGAAAGACGCAATTATTTGACAACGTTGCTTCCAATGATTAGAAATTATGCTGCATTGAATTTAATTACCTTGATGATATAGTAGATGCAAAACTGATTCCTATTTAAGTCAAATCTCATTACTAGGTTATGTAGTAGAGCAGATGATTTAAGTACTTTAAAATGCAGCAAATTTCTATTGCCCGATGAACATTTTTTTAAATTATCATGGAAATCATGATACACAGTAAAAATTCCAAAAAAGCTTTTTAGTTCTCTAAGCGCACTGCTTCATTGGTGAAAATTTCAATATTAGTACGTTCTACCTTGAAAAAAGTAGTCTACTGGGACCAATTACTGTTGCTAACACTAGTTTGTTATTTAGTGTCCGGATATATCCACGTTAAATAGATAATACATTCATCGATGATATTTTATGAGGCAGCGTTCCAAGTTACTGAACTTTTTAACATATGATACAGGTCATCGTTCTAATTTTAGGAAAATGAAATAGGAAATTCATCAAGCAGTTTTTTACGCTAAATATTTTACGATATATCTAAATGAATGAAATGGAAATAAATTTTGATTTTTCGAAAAAACGTTTTGCAACTAAAACACCATATATTAATAACTTATTCAAGGTGGAACAATAAGCTTGATTTTAAAAAGAGGAGGAATTTTTAACTCCCTAGCTTATATTACCTTTCTGGGATAACATTTCTTACTGGGATGAACTGGCCCTCTCCCAACCTAATATCTGAATTTCACTTGACGTCAGCTTTAGCTTTGGATGAACTCTGTCATCACCAATCAAACACTCTTCTTGTTCATTACCGTTATTTTCTTAAAATATTGTACCGGTTAAGATAGGTCTTGGATGGGCACAAATGCCCATCAATTATTTCAAAATAAAACCCACATCGTTGGATCGTAGTCTTCCGTGGCGTTCAGGATTAGTGGATGTCTCCATTTTTCGGGTTCCCGCCGCGTTGGTAGTCATGCTTGACGACAGTTTCCGACCTGAAGACGCCTGGTGGAATCCAGGCGAAACTGTCGTCAAGCATGACTACCAACGCGGCGGGAACCCGAAAAATGGAGACATCCACTAAAACCCACATCTTTCCCTAAAGAACCCCATCTTCATTCCATGTGTGTTGTAATGTAGTAATTATTTTTAAAAAATTTACAAGACATAAAGTTATTGCTAGTTAAATTTATGAAAATGTTTACCATTAAAGTAGATAACATTAAAGTATCTTCTATTCACTACAGATTTAAAAAAAACACTATCCCGGACAAAACTAATTACTTTGAATTTTCGACAATACTGTCCGTAAGGTTCCACCATATCCTTACATGTTGCGTAACACCAAAAAAGAAAAAATCTTTGAACCTAAAATGCAAATGAAATATGAATTAAATCTTAACTTCTATTGGACTGAGTATATGAATTTACTACGTCTAAGAATCACTTTCAAACATGGCGATATTGGTAAGCACATTTTAGGAATAACGCGGAGATGAATATCAATTATTTGGAATTAATATTCCCCTAAGCAATTATGTTAATATGTATTTCTGTGTTAAATCATCAGAAAAATAAAAATTACATTATTTTGGATCCACCTGTTATACCCAACAGTACACGGTGTGATAAAAATAGAACGAACTGATTTTATTCTGCTCAAACCATTAAACGGATCGAAACGATACGCATTGCACCTTTTTAGCGACACATCTGACAACTAAAACGAGAGATGCAGTGTTTTTTTACGTCAAGTCGTTACGCAGCAGCAGCGGTACGTGTCTTAACGTGTTCGTCGCCGCATACAACGACAGCCATGAAAGAGCTAGAGGAACAGCCTGTGTGCGTGAAATTTTGTTTCAAACTTGGCAGAGGTGCTCCGGAGACTTTTGGAATGAATCAGCAAGCCTTAGTTAATGACGCTATGAGTCAAAGATAGTGTTTTCAGTGGTACAATCGTTTTACATCGGGCTGAAACTCGACAGATGAAGATTCGCGAACGGGGCTGCCTTCCACTTCGACAGACTCCAACCATTTCAAATTGATGAAAGATATGATGCGGGCAAATCGCCGTTAACTTTTAGGGAGATAGCCGAGGAAGTCTTGGATCCTGTCAACTTGTGTGACAATTTCCACAGACATTTTGGGCTTGTCACGCGTCGCATCAAATTCGTACCGCGGGTGAACAGAGAAAAAAACGTGTGGATATATGTCCTGGATCGAGCCAATGCTGGCCCAGCGTTTCTTAAAACCATCGTAACTGGTTACGAAACCTGGGTTTACTGTTATGATGTTGAGATAAAGGCTCAGTCTTGTTAATGGAAAGGTCTTCATTCTCCCCGACCAAAGAAAGCTCGCATGCCCCGATCCAATGTGAAGCTCGTGCTGGTGTGTTTCTTTGATTGACAAGGGCTGATTCATTACGAATACGTCCCTCAAGGTCAAATGGTCAACAAAGATTCCTAGTTAAAGATTATGAAGAGGCTGAGGGTCGCAGTGAGCTGAAAGAGGCCGTATATGTGAAGAAACAATGCATGGTGTTTCCACCACGATAACGTGCCGGCTAACACAGCGCTGATCGTGACAGAGTTTTTCGTCAGAACTGGAACCTCCGTGATGCCGCAGCCCCCCTACTGTCCGGACGTGGCTCCATCAAACTTTTTTTGTTTCCTAAGTTAAAATCAACCTTGAAAGGGTGCCGATTCGACTCAATTGTGAACATTAAAACTAATTGTAGGTGGACCTGAAGAGGATCCCTAAGGCGGCTTACCAGGCAGGTTCGAGAGCTGGAAGAAACGTTGGCAAAGGTGTCGTCAGCCAAGGCATGTACTTTGAGGGCGACAAGTTCGATTAAGCTGTATCCGTCGAAATAAACAAGTTATAAATTCGGCCCTGTCTCTTTTTGATCACACTTTGAAAAACATTAATTATTGAGCAATATTCAAGGAATTATTTTATTTGCTTAACCTGGGTATAATAGGAATCTAGTTATGCATATATTATCAAGAATGAAGTAAAGCTGTAATATGTGAACTTTATTTATTATTTTTTGGCCATTAACTTAAAATATTCCTGGAAAAGTTGTCATGTATGTATCCTTTTAAATAATTAATTGATCACCTCTTCCAACTGATTGCATAGTTGTTGGTGTAGATATAAATTCGTTTATGCAGTTGTTTAAAATACTTGAAGAGTTGAATATTTCTTTTTCAATACCTAAATTTTAGGTTTGCGTTAAAGACGGCAATTGGGATTAAAACTTGCTCATTTTTGTATGAGAAACACATGTAACTAAAATATCGAATATCACATTTAAATCAATTTATATAAAGATGGCTCGTTATCAAGCTAGAGTTTAAGTTGAAAGATATATTTTTTATGCAAACTGCAACTTTATAACGAATAACTTTTGGGAAATAATTAGAAAACGAAAACGATAACTAGATAAGTAAGATCAGTGTTACAAAAATAACTTTTTCCTATCCTATATTTCTTTCTGATGCTATCGATAGGTCATTGGTTATAAAAAGCTTCCATAAAAAATTTTGAAACACTAGCAAATTTTAGGATTAGAATAATAAAATCATATTTTGCTTTTGATAAACAAAAGGTGGCCTCGTATGTTGAAAGTATTTGCTCATAAAAGTGCATGAAACATTTATTGATTGCCTATTTTGTCATCATCATTGTCTCGAGAAACTTGAGATGAAACTCCTACCGCAGTCCATACTGTCTGAAGTACACGTACTGTATGTTATTTATTATTTTGATAAGAAGGATTAATAATGGTTGGCCAATTTTATTCAATTTATTGTTTCCAACAATTTTTTATATTACACATTTCCAAGTGGAATTGGAATCCTGATTTGGCTTTATAACACCTGAAATGTATATTTTGAATTAAAATATATCTCTAAATCATACTTCATCAATACATACAGGGTTCGTCCGGCAAATAAGTGTACTGAGCTCAGGAAAAAAAAATTATCACACTTTTACATATCTTAAGCTAATATTCCTCAAAATAGGACCCTTGTGAGTCGATACACTAGTTCCAGCGGCGTTCCAATTCCTGGAACGCTCCCGCGAAGGCATCATCGGGAACCTCTCGAAGACTCGTCGTCGACGTCTTCTCTGCCCTCCACGAACATCTTGTGCCACCGAAAGATCATGTTTCTGGACATGGCTGACTCCCCGCAAGCCTGGTTAATCATACCGACAGTTTCGGTAGACGATTTCCCAAGCTTTACCGCAAATTTGATGGAATAACGCTGCTTCGGCATCGCGTTCCGTGACGTGGGTCGAGCGTGGAGGTTCGCGTTAACAGAGCTCCTCACTACACCACAGCTCAGAGCCGACTGCCTTTTTCAGCGTCGCTTGCCAACATACCCCCCTCCAATCGCAGCCCGTCAGAGCGGTGCTGGGCGCGCCTGGAGCGGCGGGAAAAAATCAGTACACTTATTTTCCGGACGAACCCTGTATTATTCACAGTATGTTGATCGCTGACCGTCTCAAAAAGATTCATATTTTCCGGTATGCGTAAACAACTATCAATTTCTCTCATTGCTTTTTCTCTCCAAATATTATACACATTTCCATACATGAAAGGAGTAAATGTACGCTTCGTGGGTTCTTAAAGGGATGAGTAGTAGCGTTCCCAATATGCCAAGCGAATACCAAGAATGCTCCGACTGGATGAATGACTCAACTGGCCCATTTTTTGCTTCGCATCCTGTCCATCTGGGACTCTATTTCCTTTGAGACAGACGAAGTTTCAGTGGGAAATTTAAGGAGGCAATTTAGCCGAGCTTTCATCTGATGACACAGGAACTTGGTGCCAAAAACTGAATGATAAAAGTACCTACGTTGCCATCCGGATAAGTACATGTTTGAGGCAAAATATTTCTGTAAATATATTATTGGCTGCATGTTATTGTTATGTATTCTATCATATGAATATCTGTGCCGTTACAAGATAATTAATTAAGTAAAACTAGCATTTTCCAAATACATTCAGTATTCTTTGCAACACGTAGGTATCTTATATTACGCCTAATCCAAGCAAGTGAAAAGAAGACTTAATATTACGTTTTTATTGCTAATTTTTGCTAAACTTTGAGATGATATGGGTAATAGGAAAAAAGAGATTTACCAGTGGCTAACATGTGTAAAGAAATAGACATTATTGCGCCCAGAGAGGATATAATTGCGACAATTTTGACGACAAGTACGTGGAAGTTAAGTTTCCTCCAATCAATTAATTGGTCACATGGTACTCTACAGAGTCTATGAGCTTGAAGAGACTAGATCTCGGTTTTGTTATTGACGTTTTCATGGATAGCTGTCTGCTTACTATAGGTATACTAGCCGCAAATTTTCGGAGACCGCAATCGTATTCAAACTCCAGTGAGTCAAAATGCAAAAAGTTAAATTACAAATGTTCTCTCTTACTTCGGGTTTCTGGACTGCTGGAATCAAATATCATGACGTCCATTTTAAAAATTATTGTACGTGAATTTCCTAACGGGTTATTAATATGCGATTTTATTGTACTATATTTTCTTTTTAATATAATTAATTCTTTTTAGAAATGAAGTATGATCGGCGGATACATACCTACATATTCGTACTTCGTTATGAGTTAGTTTAACGATTCCGCAAAAAATGTTTAAAATAATTGTTTCTAGAAGGTGGGATAACAAAGGTGAATTCGGTTGAAAACGGGTGATTAATGCACCATCACAGAAAATTTAACAACAAATCTGATCGGTAAGGCGATCATATTCTTTTCAGGGAATTATAAAACTAACAATTTAATTATTTTAAGTACTCTACCGTCTAAGGTAGATTTTGAATGGGCGCAAATAAGTATCTTGTTCCTCCTAAAAAACACAACCTAACATCCTACTCTTCCACCACCCCATCTTTATCTCCGTATACCTTCTTCCTCTATTAATTCATTCACACAACCCTATCCTATTTCAGCCCCGGACTTCTTTGCCTAACATTCTCCTCTCTATCACTGTCTTTAACGTCCAATTGCCAGGCAATATACACTGCATTAATTTTTTCTATGACATTAGCATTTCTCCCAACAATGACCTCTCCTCCCCAACCATAATCAGCACCTCTTAAATTGGTTTCGATTCTGTCCACTTAACCTTCTCCATTTTTCTCCATACCCACATTTTAAGGGAATTTTATCTATGCCTTTCAACTTGCTCTAATTACCATATTTTCGCGTCGCATATACCATACTCAATATCAGAGTTTTAACGGGCCTTTACTTAACATCTTTATTCAAAGCCCCTGTGATCAATTACTTACTCCTCGTGAAAGCCTCTTTGCCTTTGCAATTGTTCTCCTTATGTCCATACTACTATGACCATTTTGGTCCAAAACACTAATGAAATACCTGTTTCAACTATTATGGTTCTTGCCCTCCTATTTAATATAAAGCATAGCTTTTCTCATAATAGAAAAGGTTAAAATATTTTTTATTTAGATGTATTTTCATCCCATATCTATCGCCACTGACTTTCCTATCCATTCAGCAATTCTTGCATCTTCTTGGCTGGCTGACAAATTAGATCTTGGTAACCAGCAAATTTAACTGATTTCATGAAATCCTCTTTGTCCTTCAACCTTATTTTCAGTTCTTCAATGTCTTTTTAATGATTTCCTTTACATTCACAGAACAGAAGGTAATGAACAACCCTGCCTTACACCTCTTCCTAACACTCCCCATCCGGACCCTCCGTCCCCAACTCACAACTGAGACGAATGTGCCATGTATAGGTTACGGATTATCCTCGTGTCCCTCCAATTAATTCCTTTCTCCCGCTATTTACTTATCAGTTTTTCCTAAATCATGCTCTCGGAAGCCTTTTCCAAATCTACGAAACAAGCAAATAAGTTCTGATTGTATCCTTTATTCCTCTACAAACCTCATAACTGCAATTTTCGGGCGTACCTTCACCATTCCGGACGCCAAACTCATCATCTTTTAAGCAACCATCAGCCCTTCTCTCTATATTTGGTTGATTATCATGAGAACCACTTTTTCCTGCGTGAAATATTAAACCTTTTGTTATTTAGTCATCACATGATGTAGCTTTTACCTTTTCTGAAACAGGAACTGCCACTGATCTACCAAAGCCCTCTGGAAACTTTTCATCAATCCATATGGACTCCTTTCTTATTTTTCCTAACCTTTTAATTAGTTCTGCTCAAATATTGTTTAGTCTCCAGGCCTTATTTAAATCCATCTCCCTTATTGCCCATTTTATCTCATCGTAGAGTGTGCCTGGACTTCAGTTAACTTCATCCACGTCATATTCTCTTCCGATGCCTAAGATTGCTGGCCTTAGTTAATTACCGTTTATTTCTTCTATGGATTAGTCCATCTTTCTTAGATCGTTTTTGATGGAACTATTATCTGAACCCGACTTTTTCTAACTGTTTACCCAGATTTTCCCTTCTTTCATACCGAAAGTGTTTTGACCTTTGTTTTTGTTTGTATACCGCACCAATTGCTCTCTTCCTCTGCAAACTTCTTCGAACCATGCTCTTTTTTCTATTTGTAACCGTCTAAAATCATTATTAATTCATATTACCCCCACTT
Organism: Hetaerina americana; assembly: GCF_022747635.1. NCBI lineage: Eukaryota > Metazoa > Arthropoda > Insecta > Odonata > Calopterygidae > Hetaerina > Hetaerina americana. Next base: position 21,778,886 of record NW_027286292.1, read on the forward strand.
ACCTTACTCTGTATTTACATTCTTCCTTTGCCCTATCTCATCCTTGTATCAAATCATTTGAAACGTGATCCATAGTTCCCTCGTTCATTTCTTATCAACAGTTCCTGTAGTTTCTTTTTCGGCTTTTGATTTCCATTTTCTAATATACTCACATTTGTCATCGATATTACCCAGCTCCTTTCTTCAGTCATGATTTCCTTTAAAACCTACTCATGCTCCTTCCTTGTCAATCCAGCTAATGCTACTATATGCGATGTCCGAATCCACCTTTCTTGTCTTATCTTGTTAAATAGGATACTGCACATCATGAATATTAAATTTTGATCAGAGTTCGCATGCAATCCCGGGAAACTGAGTGAATTGACCACGCTGTTCCTAAATCTAAATAATATAATCTAACGATACATTTCTGAGTCACCTGGCATCTTCCACGTATGCATACACTTACTATGGTGTTGAGACTAAGTATTGACTGTGTATATGCTTTTAAACATGAAAGTAAATGTTAATTAACTTATATTTCAATATTGTAAATGAAAGTTATTTTAAATTACCTTTTTGTCATTGGAATTTTTTCCAAGATAGGTGAAACATTGCAGACACGGTTGATGATAAGCTTAAGCATTTACGTTACTCTTTGGCTTTATGTTGAGTATCCACGTAAAAAGCAAGCGCAGTAGTTTTACTAAGATATCCGTTATAACTTCTCTTCGTTGGTAAGCATATCTCAAAAGAGTGCATTTCTTTTTCTTACTTGTTAATTTTGACTATTAGGATTGCTTTGTTGTTTTAATTCGCCAATATTATATCTTCAACTAAGAGCCGCCTCGTAGCTCTCAAGCTCTTGATATCATCCATAAGGGGGAAAATAAAACTTACCAAATTTCTCCCTAGTGTTATTACCGATTTGTTTAAGGATATAACGCTAAATTATCTAGCACTCTGGAAAAGGCAGAAATTAGTAGACAAAATATTAATTATTCTTTCAGAAATAAACTTTGAATATTTGTTACACACAATTGTTAACATTCATTGGTAAACTATCAAAACAACCTTAATATTAATGAAGCTGTTCATTTTTAATGACTGCCTAATCGAACGAATCTGAAGGGCTTCGCTGAATTCAAGCGATCGCATCAAATCTCCCGCTGCATCATACCACCCATTTCTTTCTTATCTTACAGTAGGGCAAAGGATATTTATTTATATTATTGTTATTTAGTGATATAATAAGCATTAAATCTACTTTAGAATTCCATTTGAACTGTAATCACTGTCGCATCCATGGAGATAGATTAGTCGCCTAATATTGCCCTTTTTGTTTTCGAAAATAATCAGAGTTGACTCCTTCTCGGACGAGAAAATTGTGGGACATACGTGTATGAATGGGATAAAGGTCATTCTCTGTACTCCTACAGTATTATATTCTTATTTGGTCTAAATGAAATTCGCTCTTGTTTTTTTTTAATGCTCTTTACGATAGGGATGTTTTTTCGTTGGCTGATGCATCGAATCCTGCGGCTTCATGAGGAAGACACTTTTGCTAAGGTTTTAAAATATTGGAATGCTATTAGGTTAATATTTTATTTTACCTCCTCTATCTGTATAAGGACAACCCTAAATTTAGGACTTATTTATCTATTCATTGAGTGTTCATCACCGGCACAGAGTTATGCCTGAAAATAGTTGGCTAATGTCTCTAGCTTGGAAGCTAAGTAGTGCATGAATTGGAGCAAATTATATGTGAAATTAGTTTTCGTCGTCAGTCAAATTAAAGCCATGTCTAATGCAAGGAAAACAATTTGAAATAAATGGGCTCGAGGCGGTTCAGAGTAACAAAAACTTGTCCATGTACTACGGCGTCAGTTGTCACTTCATTAGTCGTATAAAATTGCTTCGAAAAGGCAATTCCCATTTGTCCAACCACAGAAAATCTAGAGTATAACCGCTAAGAGCAGAGACCGGACATATCAAGACGGCAGGAATATTAAACAAGATGTTATTTATTTCTAGTCGGCCTCGTCGTTGCATCAGGCAAGTAATATTTCCGGATTTGCCTATTTTCTTATGTGATTAAATGGAAGGAAAACTGAACAATTTCCTGCAATAAATTGCAAAACAGCCAAAAAATATTTTTTCTGTTCTGTTTTATAGTTTGAAATGAAATAAAAAAAGTTTTGTAACTGTTTTATGAAACTCATAAAACTTTACTGCCAAGTAATTGAGTGAAGTCAAATTGGCTCCTATGGCACTTTCAATTAAAAGCATTGCTCTCTTTTGATTAACCACCAACATATTTTTCGTGACATAGCTATTCTATAGAATTAATTGTCAGAAAGTATCAAGGTAAAATGAAAAAATACAATATTTTAAAATCAAAATGGACGTAAAGTTTCTCCTTAATTTTAAATAGAATTTACGAATAATCTCTGTACCAGTTTAAGAACGCTCTCTTTAGTATGAAATATAATTACTCCCAAAGTTTGGCTGGGTAAAGAAAACATTCATGACTTCCTTCTCAGCTGCGAATTCGTAATACTTATAATGTTAACCTGCATTTCTCAAGTACGTTATTTAATGATAATTAGAATTAAGGTCATTGATACAATAATGGTTTTCTTTTAATTAAATTTTTCTCAATAATTTTTATATGAAATGAGGAAAAGTGTCTTTCTCAGATATTTTTTTCAATTTGCACCCACTATATTGTACTTATTTTTTCTCATTTCACTAAAATATCTGTTTTCTAAACCCATTTTAATCCATAATTACCAATTATGTTTAGATCGATAATTTCTCCTTCTCAATCAGATTTTTTAAAATACTCAAATGGCCTTTTCTTCATTCAATACTTTGGGAGAATGGAGTCCTTAATCTTTGGTTATATTTTGTTGTTAAACTGGCAATATAGAATTATAATGTAGAAGTACTTTCTTTAGTATACGTAATGCAGTATTATATATACTAAGGAAACCCTGCTCCCAAAATGCTGAAAGGAGTGTCTATCCTTAATAGAGTCTATTCGAATTCTGATTTCTACAAAATCGATAAACGTTACTAAGCCTATATTTGGCACTAACAATATTTCACCACACCCCATATACACATGCATAATACTATACATAATCTCACTTCGTATGTATAATGTAATATTACATAATGCGTGATAGTGAAATTATAACTTTGGTGGCACGAGTGCTCTCGGACGAACAAAAGGAAACTTGCACACAGATCTGCCGCGACCTTCCCGACAAAGTATGTGAGGATCCAAATTTAATGTACAATCTCCCACCAAACTTTTTACTCTCCTCCGCCTCAAATTCGTGCTAAAATGACGTTACCACGGCTCGGAGGAAGCGTTACAACTGACCGTGACGAGGGAGGTTAGCATAATTCGGCGTATGAGGCGTGGAAATCCCGCTGGCAGCGGTGTGGGCCCACCATGGCACTTCTTCGAAGTCTTTTAAGTGAATGTATCAATTCTGACATATTTTTTTTTAATTACCTAAGTCCTACTACTTTTGGGACATACCTTGCACATAAGCTTAATTTCGTCAACGCCGCTCTGGAGTTACTGTCGTCTGACTGTAATCCACTGAACTGAACCAAAGATTTGGTAACAAAATGTTGTGGTAAGCATTCATAATACTTGTATGAATTATTTGAGGCTCTAATTGTTCATGCAATGCAGTTTGCTGGTAAATTTATTTTTTATTAGGAAAGAGGTATATTGTGTTCACTTTAAATTATATCTATCTGTCAGATGAATTTTTCATTTTTCACACCTATAAATTACATTACCTACGGTATGAAAGTTGTACTTGGGTATTATTCTTACCTAAATGTAGTGTTATATTTTATAACAAAAATAGTTATTATTTCAAAGATATAAGGGGGATACAAATTATTTTCGTTGCCAATTATACCCAATGAAACCATTTTTAAGTTAATCACCTCAAAAATAAACATATTGGAAACTCATTAGGAAAAGGACTTAAGAAAACTTTCTATTTAATTATGCCTTCGGAGGATTCCAATTTCCCATAGACACCAAAAATTCATTAATTATCATTCTTCAATATATTTTTTTCAACTATTGAAATGTGTTGCATGAATCTTAAACTTTTGGTGTACTGAAATCTTTCTGAGAAAGGCATAACTAGATTTCTCCAGATTGTTTGAAAAATAAACCATTTAAAATACTCGCTTGGAAAAAGTATTACTTTTTGGTGAAGGAATTTAGCATGCTATCTTTGAAAAAAACTGCAAAAATTCCTCGTAAGTTTAATATATATACTGAAAATAAAATCATTCTGGTTATATATGATTTACAAGTAGTAGTTTTGTGCACTCAGTCAGAATTACATTTAATATTTTTGTCCTATAAGATGTGGAATTCTCTACGCTTGAACTGAAGAATTTTCTCAACGCTTCTGTTCTATAAGAAGTGGGATTCCCTTCCCTTAAAAATCCTTGAAAATGTCTACATGGAGAAAATATGCAATCCGCCCACAACGTCAAAGGCAGTGCAGCAGATCTTTAATCCATTTTCTTATTGCTACTGGACGTTGATAGCGTGCCTATACCCGTGGCTTATGGCGAGCACCAAGAAACTTTAGTAGTTTTCCCATTAAGGCAGATGCCCAAAACACAAAATACTACTGTAATCTCCATCCATCCATGCATTCTTCAAACAATGAACCTCATGGTATTACTCCCAATTCCTTCACTGCAATTTAGATCACGTGGATTCAGACGCCTGCACCCTCGCCTGGTATTCCATTCATACGAACTTGCTCGACCGCTCTGGGAGAGCGATTACTCCACCCTGATGGCATCGAATGAATTCGAATGTAAGGAATGCTTGGTGTAAAATTTGGACACCAGTTGGCAAGAACTGAGTTCCAAGAGTTTTTAAAAAGTATGAAGTGTGGAACATCAAACAAACAATGTGAAACCGCTTCACTTTTTCGCAGACTTTTGCGTTTCAGACATGGAATAAAATTCGACGGATGATCTCCTTTTCGTGTATTTTGTAAACTGAAACAATTCGGGAAACAGATCTATTAATAGGGATCCTGTAAAAGAATCTGTGTCAAAAAGGGCGGAATGTTAAATTCGATTCGGAATTAATATATATCAATTTGACATTGAACTCTTTTTGACTGGCATTTGAAAAGAAACTATCGAGGCTCCAATGAACAATTGGGCTATTGTCATGCGGAATAAAGCAAAATAACGGAGTAAAGAAAATATCGATTTAAGGGAAAACTAACCTGTGTTCTAAATTTTCAATTATTGGAATTGGACTAATGATAAGGATATTATTTATAACACGGCCATGTATGTTTACAACATCAGTGAAAACATAAAACAGTATAGAAAATTTGACCAAAGGCCGAATAGTTTTATAACAAAAATGAAAATTTATAAGAATGAATTTTATTGATGATAAATGCGCAAATTTTAGGTTTACTTTTCTAAAATGCATTATTGTAATTTTATAATTATTGAAATAGTTTTTTAACTTTATTTAAATAATGTATCTTACCCAAAGCATGAATGATTATCATCAGCTCAATTTACGCTGCATGCATGCGATTTGCCAATGAAAATACCTGATCTAATTACTGTGGTAAGGGCAACAATTATACATGCATTCAAGAAGTTCTCTCGGGTTTCCCACCGGGTCAGGTTGCAGTACACCGACGTTTCGAAGGCTGACTCTGCCATCGTCTTCAGGGTGAAGTATTGAGCATGAAAAAGGCCTGGTATTTATACACTCCGCCGGGGCTCAGGTGTGCCCTGATTGGCCGGAAGCGTTAGTGTGCTCCGCTACGGCCAATCGGGTGCGTTCCCTTGCATTCTTAATTTTCTTTAGCACTGGCTTCCATGTTTTACTGATTTGGAAGCCGTTGTCTCTATTGAAAGTTTTGGTGTCAAGTCGGATTTCCACGGCTTCTTTCACCACGCGATCCCAATAGCCGTTGGCGTGGCATAGCCTCTTCGTGCCGGTAAAGTTAATTCTGTGGTCGTTTTTGAGGCAATGGTCGGCGACCGCAGATTTCGCTGGGTATAATAATCTGATGCACCTCTCGTGTTCCTTCAGGCGTGTTTCTATGGTGCGGCCGGTCTCTCCAATGTATGCTTGGCCGCACTCGCAAGGAATCCGGTACACTCCTGAGGTCTTCAATACCCGTTTGTCTTTCGCTGTGTCAAGGACTGATTGCAGCTTCCTTATCGGTTTGTGGATAGTTTCCACCTTGTATTTCCTTAATATCCTAGAGATTTTATTGGAAATCGTAGAGATGAACGGGATGCAGGCTCTTGCAACAGGTTTTTCTGCCTCTTCTCTCCGACCTTCAGGATTCGTGAAGGCCCTTTTAAGGGCCATGTTGATTTCCCGGGTTCCATATCCATTCTGCTGGAACGTCTTCCTTAGGTGTTTTATTTCCGCCTCCAGGTGCTCTTGGTCCGAAACTGAAGTGGCTCAGTGCACGTGTGTGGAGATTACTCCTCTCTTTTGTGCGGGATGATGACTTCTCCCGTTCAGGTATACAGGTAGGTCGGTGTGGGTTGGTTTTCGATAGACTTGATGGCCTAAGCTGCCGTCTCTTTTCCTCTCGATCAGAATATCGAGGAAGGGCAGGCGTTTATTCTTCTCAGACTCCATGGTGAACTGGATGTTCGGGTGGACACTATTCATATGGCCTAGGAATTCGGTGAGTGCTTCCGTTCCGTGTGGCCACACGATGAAGGTGTCATCCACATATCTGAAGAAGTATTTTGGCCTTAAGGGTGCTGTTCTAACGACCCTAATTTTTTGCACAAATTTAATTAATTTTAATCTTACACAAAGCCTTGTGATCGGCTTTTTTATGGCCATTCTTGAGCAATCAACTTGGGGAATATTAAACTTGTAATGAAAATATACCAACATCAATCTTACCGAAACAGATTGCTCCCTCACGCCGTACGAGATAATCGACCATGTTTTAGCAGGAGGAATTAGATTTTAAGTCATAAACGGACCGGATTTGAAAACAGAAAAGCGTGCGAGAAAAAACATTAAATTCACAGGTCAGAGTCAAGAAATCTGCAATGACATTCGTTTGCCAAGCCATACTCCATTATATCAGATCCCTCTCTCATGGACACGGGATGAAATGTTTCCAGGGAAGAGAGTAAGACAGGGAGGGAGGGTTACTCTTAAGTTTTAATGATTTATGGAGATCATTAGAGAGGGTAAACTTTAAGAATGGTTGTCATTACGCCGTTCAGTGAGAGAAAATCACCTCCCTAAAGGTTGACATTTTAAGAAGATTTGTAGAGGACGGTTGATTCTTTATTTCACCAGGACCATGGAATTGATACATTTTACATTGTTCCTAATTAAGATCCTTTCTTTTGGCAAAAATATATTATTTTTAATGACGTTATTTTCTGTAACTTTAATTAGAAATAATCAGGTGTCCATTTTATTTAATGACATTTCAATTCAATTAAAATGATTAACTAAAATCTAGCTTATTTTCCACTGATCATATTAGTAAAATATTAAACTCTATAATTCTTCTCTAAATTAATTTTGTTTTAATTTAATCGCTAGTTTATTCAAATGTTGCAAGAAAAATGGATAGTCAAATAATACCTAGAGAGATTGCAAAGTAGATTTCTGCACTGAATTTCAATCAATGTTGGTTGAAAACAAAACGGAATAGAAGTAAGTGAGATGTGCATGGAGCTAATCCGTGTCGATGACATTATTTTTATGATTCGCAAAGATGGGTCATTTTTACTATCTGAATAAATTCTATCGTGAGAAGAGGTGTATGTGCGTCATAAATAAATAACCCTAGTTGGGTCACAACATTGTAGTTTAAATTGGTAGATATTTACTGGAGTAATGAAATGAACACTTTGGGAAGCCGCCAAAAATTCCTAAACATTGTAGAAGGAAATGAGCTTCATTATAATCAGACCTATGATCAAGAAGTTAAGTTAGAGCAGAAAGGCTGTTCTCGGTATCATGTGGTAATGGAGACCCGCTCTTGAATGGAGACAAATTAATAGTTGAAGGGCTTCCATTTTAAGTTCGATGTAAAATTAGATCATCAAAAAACCGCCTCGGTGATTTTTGCATACAATAGAAAGAGAGGAATGTTTGACTTTTGGAATTTATATTTACCTGTGACAAAGTAAGCCCATTTCACTAGGAATCCATTAAAAAGAGAGAAAATCACGTGCCCTGCTTTTCATTCTCCTATTGCTGATCCTGTGAAAGTTTTGCTTTTTGCAAAATCAAATACATGGTTCAGTAGCCCTTACATATTTCTGCCTTTCCCATTTCAGGCGTAGGAACTATTACTTTTCTAACGAAATATTCCAGCCAAATTCCTCCCTCATAAATGCTATGAATTAGTCCATAAAAGCTTTCTTTCTCTCGTTGTTCTATCTCGCTGTTATCTATATATTCCTTCCATCTCTCTTGAATCTTAACTGCCTCGATTTTTCTGATTTATCTGTCACTGTTTGCACGGATTTTTCCTTCTCATTTCTGTCAGTGAAATCAACTTCCCTTACACTACAGCAATATCACCATTTCTCTGCAAGCTTTTTTAACGTCACACTGCGTCTTCCACTATGCTTATTTCACTTAATTAGATTATTATCAAACTCCTCCTAATAAAATTGAGTGGACAAATTTTAAAGGTGTCAACAAAAGGATTTAAAGAATTACTCCCTTGGAACCCATGGAAGGCATTTATCTTGACAGAACCAAAGATGATCATCTCCTAAATAATTATTTACCCACCACACGAACGTCCTCATCCTTATTTAATAATTTTCCATCCTTTCCATTCTCGAATTAATTTCCTGAGTACCAGGTTAGCTGCTTGGGAAGCAAAAATTGTTTTTCCAATGCCCTCACATATGACTGACTATTGCTAAGTTTGAACGAGACCTAACACTGACCTTACAAAATCTTCCACCAAGTAATATTCTCTGAAAACTCTTTCTCTCAAAATACAAGGTCTGTCCCAAAACTTCTGGTTATAATTTCTACAGCCGGCCTCGTACGCTTGTTCGGCGAAGGCCTTGGCGGAGATCGTGATTGGGGTTTTTACTAAATAATGCCATCGCCTGTGGGCAGAGGGGTAGTGAAGATTGTGCTTAGGGCAAAGTGTGCATACATACGTACCTTCTTCGAATGAAAGATAATGCAGGGTTTGCATCAGTATTATGCATTTAAAATTTGCGATAAACTTGGTAAAAACGCGGTTACGCAGGATATGCTCACGCAAGCCTTCCAGAGAGAGAGAGAATGTTGCAAAACCAAACATTTGGGTGAAACAAGAGTTTTTGGGAGACCGTCGGTGACGTCGATCGCTCGTCCCACCCATCAACGACAAAAACGGACGATATGGTCTAAAATGCGTCAAATTTTGAACAGCGGTTATTAATTGATTGTCAGGGTGTTAGCCGAAAAAATTAGATACCCCAAATCAGTTGCCCACCAAATGTTAACGGAGCATTCTCACATAAGTAAGATCCTCTTCAAAATGATGCCTAAAGTTCTTAGCGATGACATGAAAGAGCAGCGCAGGTTGCAGTGCCAGGAATTGCTCGATCGCTTCGAAACCAAGGTTGAAAATTTGGAAAAAGGGGTAAAAAGAGTCAAAAGATCGGTTTTTGAGTATGGCATCCAGGCTTATTTGTATTCCTTAGAAAAAAATCCTTTAGAAAGGACACCACCGGCGCGAAGCTGGAGGCGTTTAAAGAAGCTTCGATGGCCTGTCTATCTGAGGTCAACATTGAGGCCTACCAGGGAAACTACGAGGCGCGGGTAAAATCCCTCTTCCTATCTCCTCCCAACCCGATGCACATTGGAAAATGTACATCGAGTTGGGAGGAGATAACTTTTAAAAGTTCTATGGCTCAATAGCTAATATTTTGAAATAAAAAATATGGTCACTTTTGGAACAGAACTTGTATATATTTAATTACTAAATTACAATCCTAAATTTTAATATATTCAGCAAAACATTAGTATACAATTAAATAATTGTATTCTTGTACTACATTAATTATTATTAAATATAATTTAAATATATTTATAATAATTAATTAATATATAATATAAATTAATGATAATTTTATTATTATTAATTGCTAATCAAGTCATACTTTTGCTGCTGAAGTTCAATAGGCCTGATAAAAAATCAAAAGACTAAATCACTACAGAAAACTAGAACTATTAAGAAAATATGTAAATTTAAATTTTAATGCCCTCGATTGAGATAAGTAATGCAAGTTGGAATGGCATAAAGATGACAATATCGATCAATGGTTGCATTGTAGGCTCAATGATCTCGGTAAATTGGGAAATTTTTTATTTGAATTATTGACTCTGAATAATTTCCTTGGCTGAGTATTACGCGCACAGCATGTTTGAATGAATTAAGATGAGCCAATGCTAAACTATAAATTAAAGCTCAATCGTACACACAAAATGAATGGGCTGAAGTAATTCATTCATAACATTTCGGAATATTGAAAACATCCCAATGTCCTTGTAAAAGCTGTTTCGCATCCAGCGAAGTTTGCAATGAATCATTCGACCTGCTTCGTGGAATGAGCGTTTAGTGAATTCTCCCGGGAAAAACGCTTGACTTCTGACAGCAGAAGCAACAATTTTATGTAATATCTTCTCTTTGGCAAAGTTATCGTTCCGCAGCATAACTATACGTCACCGGACCACATCATCATTCCCAAGATACCACTTTAGGCTGCCACGACCCGTTCTAAATATCAATCGGCCGCCAGTGTCCACGCTCCCGGTTGCTATCCGCGTGGGATACGTAAACAGGATTCAACGCCGTGCCCCACCACCGCTTCAAAATCCTGTCAAAAAAGGCAGCTCGTGGGGATAGAGGTTATTTGTACGTATTTGAAGTTATTGGGTGCATATTCCTATGAATATTTCCCAAGGGAGGACCTGACAAATTCATTGTACATTACTGCCATACCCATGGTCACACTCATTCAATTTCCGATCTAAAAAAGTAAATAACTAAATTAGTGCTTTATATAATATTTAGGAAATAAATTAGTATCAATGTAAAGTCTTTGCTGGTGAGTTTTTACTAGGTTTATTCTTCAATATTTTAAGGGCCAACTAAGGTGATCATCAGAGAGGAGAAACCGCTGACTTTCCGAGTGTATCTGATTCCACATTTGCTAATATACAAGGTCTGTCCAAACAGTAGTAGGGATGAGTAAATTTATCAAATTAATTGCCAGTATTGATACATATACTACAAATTCTTCGATACAGCACCATTTTGGGTCCACACATCCCTGCCAGCGGGTTTTCCCAGCCTTGTGTGCCTTCTGGAAGGCGATACCCGGAATTAACCTCTCTCATCACGGCTAGTTGTAACGCTTCCTCCCAGCCGTGGTGAGGTCCTTTCAGCAAGGATTTGAGGCGGGGTAAGACAAAGAGGTCAGGTGGGACATTATGTATATAATTTGGATCCTCAGTTACTTGGTCGAGAAGCTCACGGCAGATCTGTGTGCGAGTTTCCTTTTGTTCGTCCGAGAGGACTCGCGCCACCAACATCGCACGTACTTTTCACATACCCATTTTGTCGATCACAATTCGATACACATAACGTTTAGGGATGCTTGGTTTGCCAAAAGCCTTGAAAACACTTAATCTGCGATCCCTGTCTAACAAAGCCTTCATTTTTGCAAGATTTTTGCCACTTTTTGGGGTTGAAGGAGGTCCTGAACTTACGGCGTCTTAAAATTCTTTTCTACCCTCCCGAAACACCTTTCTGCCGCTCAAAAACATCCTATCTCCTCATTGAGTTATCATCATAAGCTGCCGTGAGTATATCATAAGTGTCTTCCCCGGTTTTGTCCAGTTTCATGCAAAATTGGATTGCATGGCGCTCTATATGTACGTAGCGTAACGGTATGTACTCCGCAAAGACAGAGCGAACGATCATCAGCCTCTAGCCTTTCACGAAACTCCCCTTTCTCAAACCCTGCAAGAGAATCGTCGCCCATCCACCCATATTCGGAAAAAAATAAGTCATAGTAGCATGGGAATGGCCTTGTATATACCCGCATTGTTGACTGAGGACTGATTCATTGCATGAGGCTGTCTTCCACCCGGCGATTGGATCTGTCGTCGGCCGACTGGAGCAGTTTCCGCAACGTCATCGCTGAGGAGCTGCCAAGAGAGCCACTGGAGCCGACTTCACCGGAGATGGCCGATCAAATGGTCAGCCACCTCACCTCAGCAGTAGACGGCGCAATGAAGGCCTCGATACCGCTAAAGGAACAACGGAACTCGTATCTTCGGGTTCCACTTCCAGCGGCGGTTAGAGGCCTCATTGCGCGGCGAAACAACATGCGGCGCCAATGGCAGAAATATCGTACAGCGGATGTGAGAAGGCAGCTCTCAGAGCTCAACGTTGCGGTACAGGATGCCCTCCGGGAGGTCCGATCGGACCACTGGGAGGCGCACCTGCGGGAGGAGCTCCTTTCGGAAGACGGCAACGAGGACCTGCCGTCGGTGTGGAAGATATGGCGGAGGCTGCGGGCCCCTCAAAGACTGGACCCGATTATTACCGACGGAGACAGGGAGGCACGATCTCCCATGGAGAAGGCGGAACTGCTCGCTGATAACTTGGTCTGCAGCTTTTCACCCAATCCTGGGAATTCCGCTTCTGCCGAGATTGAAGAAGAAATCGAGGCGTTTGAAAGAGCCGGAGACGCCGATCTGAAAGACGCCTCGGAAATTCCGAGAATCGACGAGAAGGACGTCAAAGAGGCAATACGTCGCCTCCGCACGAGGAAGGCCCCCGGAAGCGACAACATTCCCAATGTGGTCATTCGGGAGCTTCCAAAGGCGGCGGTGAGGTACCTGACAAAGCTCCTAAATGGCTGTGTCAGGATTTTCTACTTCCCGACCACTTGGAGAAGAGCGAGAATCGTCTGCCTGCCGAAGTCGCAGAAATTGGAGGTGGGTCCCGGAGAATTCCGGCCTATCTCCTTGCTCGACAGCTTCGGTAAGATATTCGAGCGACTGCTGCAACGGCTGATTTCGTCCGGGAGAATGACATCCTCCCAGAGGAGCAGTTTGGTTTCCGTGCGCAGCATTCCACAGTCCATCAGCTGGTGCGAACGGCGGATTTCATCACGGACAGCTTCAACAGGAATAGGGCGGTTGCTGGGGCCTTCTTCGACGTCAGTAAGGCGTTCTATCGCGTCTGGCATCCGGCTCTCTTGTTGAAGATGAGACGACTCCATTTCCCACCTTGGATTGTTCGGATGGTTCACTCCTATTTGAGAGACAGGACATTCACCGTGCAATGACTCGGGGCGAATTCAGGGGTGCGTCGGATCTCCGCCGGCGTGCCCCAGGGATCAGTCCTCGGACCACTGCTTTACAATATCTACTCCCACGACATTCCAACTCCACGTGGGAACATCGAGATCCTGTCTCTCTATGCCGACGATACGGCCCTCTTGTGCTGCTCCTGGCAGAAGGTGACCGCGGTGCGAAGACTGCAGAGCGCTGTGGCGGATCTCCTAGAATGGTACCGCCGATGGCGCTTTGCTGTTAACGCACAGAAGACGAAGGCGATCATCTTCCATCCGGGAAATGGTCGGCCGCCAGGAGTGAACCTAACTGTGAATGGAGTCGCCCTACCGTGGGAATCCGAAGTTACCTACCTCGGAGTGCTGATGGACCGGAAACTCCTTTGGAACGCCCAAGCGCTTCGTGTACGCAGAAAGGCATTCGCGGCGCTTAGTCGACTCCGGCCGATTATCCGCCCGCCGGTCCTGAGTATGGACACGAAGCGTAGACTGTACCAAGCGTTCGTGCTGCCTGTCATCACGTACGCTGCTCCGGTGTGGTCAGGAGTGTCGCGAACGAGTCTCGCTCAAATTCAGGTGGTGCAGAATTCTGCTCTTCGTGACATCATGGCACGCGGTCGTTACGCCCGCGTTTCCGAGATGCACGAGGACGGAAAGCTGGAAACCCTGGACGTCCTTCTGCCTAGAATATCTGGAAAATTCTTCAGAAAAGCGGCAGAAGCGGAAGTAAAAATAATTCGCCGGGTTGGCGACATAAGGGTCTGGCCATGGGACCGCTACAAGCGCCCCATAGCATCCCAAGACGAGCAACACACCCTTCCGGCAAAGAAGAAGCCTAGGCTGCTCTGAGCGGGAATAAATCAAACGACTGACAACGCAGAAGAATTCTTCCCGCCTTAGTAGCCTTGGAGGCTGGAAAGGCGCAGTGTAAGGGCTACGCAAGAGCCCTTGCAAGAAACTGCTCTAAGGACTGATTCTGGCACATAAACTTCGATTTTTATCAAGAAAAGAGCTTCAGTATTCTAGTTGGGATGGTGTTAGACTAATAAATTGCATCATGGTGTAGATCCTAATATCGCCGCTCCAAGCTTCGCATTTTCTGCGTGAATCTCTCGGTAGCAGGTATTGCATTACAGGGATAGTAACTGGCCGCTCGAACTTCATAGGTACATTTCAAGCAAGCATAGGATACCATTGCTACTCTTTTCTAGAAGAAGTTATTAAAAAAATTGTGGAATAAATGCAGTTTTTTGGTATAAAAAACTTGGAAAATCTATTCTTCAACTAGAAACGCTTATTTATTTACCTAGTCGGCAAAAATGTTTTTCCTATATTTTTCCCGAAAAGTGTATTCATTGTTCCCTTAATATTGGTAAAGAGTGATGCAACATACCGGGGATGTTTTAGTTGTTATAAAATCGTTCGTTTTCAACTAAAAAACATTCAGTTTTCATCTTCCGCCGCTTCAGTAAACGTATTCGAAGTCAAAATTGAGAATTTACAGTGCCCTCTCAAAGTTTCATCGCTGAACAGAACTTTGGGTCCGACCTTCCCTTTGGGTCCTATTGGGGTCAATTTTGAACCGACGTCAGCTGCGTATCCCTCGAAGTGTCGCGATGCCCCTAATCCTCATGAGTCCCCCGTCCCGGATGAGCGCAGCGAAATGGAATCGAAGACTCTCGAGGCCATGCCGCGCTGAGTCCAATAGGATTTCCTCGGAGGATGTTCGGGCGCGAGCAGGAGGGGGGGTGACAGGGAGCGGCAATTCCTTGCAGGACTGAGAGGGAAGAGGCTTTGTGGGGGCTAGGTGGTGTGTGGGGGGGGGGGAAAGATGACGGACCCCATCTCGCAAGTATGTGGGAGCGAAGCCTTGACTCGAGTCCGTTGGCTTCGCACTTGGCGACCTGCCATCAGGCGTAGGCAAGAATGAGTGCGTAAGAGACACGTACGGAGAATAAGAGAATGAACATAGGTGAGCGAGAGAGAGGTGGGTGTAAAGATCAGAAAAGGAAGAGATGGGGATCCTCCATCTCCTCCGAAGGATGACCACACCTAAGAGGATTTCCAGACTGTCCGGGAGACACGCGGGACGGGCATTATTTCACGCTCGGCCGATATTTCTGTTTGTCGGCTGCTTTAACTATCCCAATCTCCGAGCCCTTCCCGCCCTTCGGCTGCATGGGGAATGAGGAACGGTGGGATGAAGTGGTAGAAAAAGATTTTCATAAAAGAGAAAGGCAAGTTTATATAAAACATATGGATAAGATCCTAGGTCCCCATGAAAATCTCAAAATATCTACCCTATCCAACACTCGTATTAAAGGTGCTATGCAGACGGTAAATCTTGTAGGCTTCTGTCCAACTGACGTAGATTTATAGAGTCGTCTGAGAGAATTAACGTGACTCTACCTCTAAAACAGTTTCTTCTTCACCCCAGTCTAACCTCTAGTATCAGCCACACTCCCTCCCTCTTACCCCATTCCTCTATCTCCCAAAATTCTTTAATAATTATATCTTTCTTCTGTACCACCTGTGTTTTAAATGCTTAAAACATATTAATTATAATGTGTATTTTGTATAAATATTTATTACTTAGCCGTCCTATTAACAACAAGGTTTTATTTCTTCAGCGAAAATAAGCATACAAGCTCGCTTAGTCGGGTAGCCGAACGAAATAAATATGTAGGAAAATGAACTCGTTTCAACAGTTGTCGAATTTCTGTGAAATTCCGCTCATTCGGTTAATTGTCAATGATAACAAGAGGGTAGATTTAGTCCCTTTCGGTTAAATATCTGTGTTTTAAGAAAATTCTTTATTATTTATATACAATTGCTTACGTTTATTTTGGTGACATTGCAGGTTCTGCAAATAACATGAATTCAGATTGTAACTACATCCTTCTCTACATCTATATTTCAAAAGTCTCTAATGAGCGTGCTCCTATTATCTTACTTCAGTGACCATGTTTCCCATCCGTAAATAACAAAACAATAAATTTCGATGAAAATAATTGCAGCTAAAAAATTTAGAATTCCTCAATGTTTTATTCCACGTGCTTAATGTGTAATCACCCATGCCATTAACTCACAGGGGCAGGCAATTACGATGCATTATGGTGAGGGTGTTCTGTGACGTCACAAGGAAACAAACCAAAGCCCTTCAGTCAGTATTTGAGAGATTTATCCACGGAATTACGGCGACCCGGAATTTAGAGATTTTTCGTAAGTGAATACTACGTATCAGTTTTTAAATTTTACAAAATTTGCCACTCTGGTAAAATTAAGTCGTTAAATCAGGGAGTTATTGATAAAGTACATTTAAAAATGGTTTGCTTTCGCAGATTGCTCAATTTACTAAAAGTTTTGCTACTGAAGAATGCTGAAGTTGGTGATAACTATTTCTATAATGGAAACTCTGGACCGATTACTTGAAAGAAGGCTGATTCCTTCCGTGAAGTACATACCTGTCTGTCAACTTCTTTTAGCCCTCTCATTACTCATCTAGAGAATCACGTGAATAAAATATCCGAAAAAATATTCGCTTCGCAAATATTTTAAAAACTGCAGTAATATTTTCTCTTGATTATAGAGAATCGAACTTGACCGATTACTGGCAACAATCGTTTCAAAAGGCGATGATCCGGCTCCATTGAGCGAAAGAGTAAATGATTCCACCCAACAGTAATTATTAACAATTTAAAAACAACATATAAAAAAAGAAAGTTAAGAAGATCGACAAAGAGAAAAAAAAATTTAAATCACTCTCTTAATAAAACCAAAGTCGAAAGGGATCGTTTCGTTAAGTAGCGAGGTTCAATGGTTCGTTTCATTAAGGAATTGGTTGAATGACCAATGGAAATATTGGAAAGATCAAACCCAGCCTTACTCTTAATGTTGATCATCATTACGAGTATGGCTGGGGTTGATTTTTCCCGTAATATCCATACGGCCGTAGTTCCTATTAATTAAAATGAATCAATAGCTTGGTGAATGAACAAATTTCAAACTGTTAAAATCATTCCGCTCTACCGCAATCCCGGTCTAGTTGAATAATTTTCACACTTTGCAACGGTTGCTTTGTAGTACACATTAATACATGGCTCTGTTAAAATTACTGTCACGGTATCTGCCGTAGTTTGAATGGATCGTTGATTATCGAAATGAGAAATATATACTTGTAGTATCGAGAAAACTCTTTGGGGGATGTACTCTGCTTTAGTTTAATGTAATTAAACACTTTCTTTCGGTAAAAAATAGCAGTTCATCATAAAAAACTGAATGAAATCGGTGACAAACAAAGAAATAAAAAGATGTTTACCTTCTTTTATAAATATTTCGGCGTATTTCTTACAGATGACATTCTAATATCACCGCCTTTAGTGATAACGACAGTTTCTTTCTCGCCATTGAAATACTTGTCAATTTTTTCCACGTTTTATATGGTAGCAGAGTAGGTTTGGCTAAAGAAATTAAACTAATAAAGAATTTGTTGACTTTTGCAGCAAAAGGATGCATTTCGCAAAGTGTAGAATGATAAGTTCTCAGCTTGTGACACCTTGTGACTTCGCGTTACCTGAGATATTAAAAAAAAACCTGAATGGCCAAATCAATTTTGATAACTCGGTATCCTTTAAAAGATAATCATTGTAGTCATTTGTCATTACGTCTGGTAATATAGCCAATATTCTTGAGTCCTTCGCAGTCCTCCCTAAGGTTGACAATTAATGGTATTTACGTTGTTTTAATTACTATTTTTGAAGGTCGTGATTTATAGTTCATGTGTTTAACGCAACCATGAGAATAAATTTGAAAAACAATATCCCAGTACGTGTAGGCCTTACTGTAATTACGTACATATACTCACATATATGGGAATTCGCAAAAGCAGTCAAACAAGTTGTTTGTACGCGTGTACATAACAGATCGAGAATATTGAATGATTTCAGATGTTATATATTTTGAATAATTAATTGATCAGAAACAAATTTGTTTAATTTAATGCAAAGACTTTCGACTTCATAAGATTACATTATAAAGTTACAGAGAAAGAGACACATCATTTCACTGCTGAGTCTCAAAAAATACAATTAACTCGAGTTTTAGATTTGGTCAGTCCCCGACAAAGAATTCTCGCTGTCATTGAAATAGCGGGTCAACCTTAGCATCTATCACTTGTGAGATTCACTCCTTCCAATCGTAAACAACTGGCCAGACACGTGCAACTATGTAATATACATATATACAGAAATATATATATATATATATATATATATATATATATATATATATATATATATATATATATATATATATATATATATATATATATATATATATACCTTTCGAGCTCTCTTTCACGAGCACGAGTTCAAAGGTGAGCACCAGTCGAGCGAAGGAAAATAAGGGGACCCATTTCGAGGAAGATCGGCATGGGATGGAAATCCCTGATAACGCTGAGGTCATTTAAGAAATAAAATGGGGATAAATGGCTATTGCGCGAGCCCGGCAATGGAGAAAAAGGAACTCTTTAGAAATTTGATTGCGCCACTCGAAATCGGCGACCACCCCTCGACAAAGCGAGCGCTGCCCTCCCGTAGAAGACGTAGTTGGTGTGTGCGGCTATGAGATGGGGTTTTGAATGATGTGGTGGATGGTTTCTTGGGCTGGGAAGCGAGGTTTACTTTATTGTGGAACGGAGAAGAGAAAGGTTCCAACGGAGATAGGAATGAGACGTTGGAGATGGGACTTCGGATGGATTCCGCGGCTCCGAGGATTCTCTTGTGCAGAGAGCATGCAGTATCTCTCCTGTGAGGGCTTTTACGACCCTCTTTAACCGTAAACTTAGGGCTTTCCATTATCATTTGGTTTTTTCGAAAATCCATTTAGGCCTCCAATCGCCTTACTCCTGCCAACCGGAGCACCCTCAATAGGCATTGTAACACTCAGGAATCCCAACTCCTTATCCCTTCTCCGTCAAATAAAATTCTTCGCGGCCTTTTGAAAATGATGAGGGGAAGAAAAAAAATAAAACTAACTAAAGAATGTTTACACAAAAAATATATGTTTACGTGTATAATTGTATGCTTATGTGTACACTATATATATATATATATATATATATATATATATATATATATATATATATATATATATATATATACTATGTATACATATATATGTACACTATATATTTATATAGTGTATACTATATATGTCTATAGTGTAGTGTATATTTATATATATTTATTTATTTATTAAATAAATAAAAATATTTAAGGATACACACATAGACAGTATTGCTCTTAAAATGAGTTAGAATTTTAAATGACGTTATTATGAATTTAGATAGGGTCTCGGCTTGAGGGTTCGGCCACCGACCCATATCAAATACGTGCACATTAGTAACATATCACATGGATTCATGTTATACACAATTATTATTATGATTTTTTTGCAGGATACATTCATTTATAACTTGTAAACTAAATCCGAAAAAAGTCATTTCAAATCAAATACGCATGCACGATGAATAAGGATCCTATAAAGGGAAACACTCCTCTCAATAAATTCCACTCCGGGACAGTGGTCACTGCAGTTGTAGCATAATTTACAGGATTGCGGTTAAAAGACGAATTGTCTTCTAGATTCCTCAGAGCTCTAATGTAGGGGGAGAATTAGTTTTGCTGGGTTCGATTAAGAAAAATGTAGGCATTTTCAAGTACTCTAAAAATTAATTAGAATTTCAACTGAAATAAATTATGAAATTAGATCGCGTCTCGGCTTAGAGTTCGGCCACCGACTGGAAGATTCTATTATGGGTAAAGCTTCCGGAAAGCTTTTTTTATATTCCTAAAAAAGTGACTCCTGGAAAACCAAGGAAAGTAGGAGAGATATTTGATAAAAAGTACAGTAGGGCCGAAAATTGATAAAAACATTAAAAAAACACTTTCCATTGTTGGCAATAGCTCAGAAGATATCCAGAAACTCGCACATAGGTAAATATAGAGTCATAATAATTTGTACACAAAAAATAACATGTTATCACATGGTTGTGAATTTCAATAGCACCACCGATTGGGAAACATGACGTTAAACGTTCCTTAGACTTCATCAACGATTACAGCCGAATCAGGGCTAAATTTTTGATACTCGTATCTAAAAATAATGAAAAAGCGACGTACTTTATTTTTCAACGAAGTATTTACATTAAGCCAAGAGAGTTCTCTGAGTGGTCAATATGAGCTAAAATAGCAACATACAGTATATATGTAAATAGCTTCTGAGCACAAGATCTACTTATAGCTCTACCTACGAATACATAATTTCTAAAATGCACTTTAATAAAACGAAATATGGAAATTAAAAGGATACGTTCATTACGCGCTCAAGATAGGCAGATTAATTTAATCAGAATAATTTGAGGATTAACAATTTTTTTCTGATAAAGCTCATCTGTAAGAAACATCCGTCCACCCAATCTTAAGAACCCAGGAAGATGGCTAGTAAATTAAGTCACTTAACGAAAACAAAAAAAGATGAATGCATACATTATTTTTAACCAAAAAATAATATTTAATTTTACCCTCCAACAAAATCTCATCCTTTGGAAAATATATTCATACTAGTGGCGCATTCAACGCTAATCGCCTAGACTGAAATTATCCTCGGGAATATACGAGGGTCATCCGGAAAGTAGTACCCGTTCGTGCCGCATGAAGTGCTGACGACGCGAGTAGCCGCTGGACGAGGTCAGATAGCTTCAGTGGCTTGTCTGCCTTCTCTGAGCCAAGTTGCGTGACGCTAGCATTGCCTGTGTTGTTTCTGTGATTGTTTACAATGTTTAAAAAAATTGAGAACGCCGCCAGTTGTGAAGTGAGGGCAGTGATTAAATTCCTCAATGCAAGAAACGTTCGCCCATGTGATATTCATCGCCAATTAAAGGAGGTGTATGGAGACAATGTAATGGACGAGTCGTCTGTTCGGCGGTGGTGTCGCAACTTCAACATGGGGAGGGGGAACACACACGACGATGAGCGTTCGGAGAGACCGTCTGTCATTACAGACCAACTGGTGAGCTCAGTTGACGAATTCGTGAGGAACGATCGGCGCGTCACAATTGATGACATCTGTGAGCATTTTCCCAATGTTTCTCGAACAATTGTTCATGAAATTGTTAAACACCATCTGCATTATGCAAAAATTTGTGCAAGATGGGTCCCTCGCGTATCTCAATGAGCTGGCGGCGAAGGACTATGCAGCAGGAATACAGAAACTTGTCACACGTTATGACAAATGCCTTAATTTGCTTGGAGATTATGTTGAGAAGTAGTTTAAAGTATCCTCTTTCAAATAAAAATTTTTATGTTTGTTAATATTTACTTTTGTGTCTTTATTTCACGAACGGGTACTACTTTCCGGATGACCCTCGTAGTAAGAGAAGCAAATCATCCAACCGGATAGAAAATATAAGTTTAAGAATTGCTCCTTTGCTCGGGCAGAATCGGAGGACAAGAATTAATCCGCTACGCGGTACTGATCTGAAGAGAATCTAGAGCTCTTATTATATTTTTTTTCTCACCAGATCACCATATTCTTGTCAATCAAACCGAAGGTAGGCGTGAATGATGGAACGGCTTGGAAGAATGGCTATTCCATATTACAAAAGTTTACTTAAAACCAGAGAATAAACAAAAACCAAAAATTTCTTTTCATTTAAATAAGCTGCCAGGTCACCCAATCAAAATAAGACCGAACATAACCAAAACAATGCTCATTCGAAGAAAAGTACATACTCATATTATTAGAGAATACGGAAATTATGGCATGATCACTAAAAAAGAAAAATGGTTGTCCATTATCAAGTTCAAAACAAAATACGATTCCATGTGGGGGAATTTGGTGGAATGAATTACAATTCCTCAAGTTCTAGGATTATTCCATCTGAGCATTGGAACTTTAGCTGAGTTGACATCTCAATTCTGAGCCACTATTAACAAGGCAACTAATTCTTACAAGTAATTTTAAAATTTTCTTTTGTGCACGCTGACTTTGATTACAAAATAAATCAATTCTAGAATGAGTTTCTTATACTCTCAAGAGAGAGTAGTCATTTTTTAGACCAGAGATGATTTAAAAGTACTTTGTTGATCCATTATCATCAAAATCTGAATTTAGTTTCAATAATATCATCCAAATAGATGATCAGAATGACAAAGTCTATGATCAAATGCGATGAAATGCCCAATTTTAAAATGTTTTGGCGTTAAATTATCCTCATCCAGAGAATAATGTTGAGCTACCTCCATTTAATAGCAAACAAACAAAGAGTGATCCATTTGGCTTCCAACCGATCTTAAATAAAACATGCGCATTTTCGGACAAAAATGTCATCCGTTATCATTTAAATGTATTTATTTATTGCATTCTGACTCTTGGCTCGGAAAAAGGAAAAGAAAAACTGAATAAAGTCACTTCCCTTAGAAGTCAAGGACTCAAACTCTTCCGTTGCACTTCTCTTTAAGACCCTTAACCTCGCCCTTCTCTCCATTTACTGTTTGTTAATCCACGCTCACTCACTTCTTCCAATACGACCTCATTTTCAATCCTTTAAACCAAATTACTCAATGCCATATCGGGATATGTGCATTGTGTATAACCAAGGGGACTCGGTAACAGTGAAAAAGAAACGCGGTACCCGTTTATACTATTCTCTTCCATTTCTACCATTTTACAACGTCTCCTCCAGCAGTATCACTCTCCTCTCCCTTATACAAAACCCCTCTGTTTGCCTCATCCTGCTAGCCCAGCCACTGTGAATACCAGCTTTGTGAAAATAGTCGAAGGAGGACTTACCCCGCCTGTCCACTGCGAAACCAATCATGAATTCCTGGGACTGTCGATCCAAGGTTATTTGTTCTCCTCCCGCTCGGCTGTCACCGCCCGCACGCTGTGTGAAGAACTCCGATTTCCTTATAGTGTGTCCAGACTAGCCGTCCTCGTGGGCCATTGTCGAGGAAACCGGGAGCTCTATGTTCCTCAGGTAGAGAAAGAGGGGTGCGGGATGTCCCCGCGATCTAAACACGCGTCCAAGTAAGTTTATCTCAGGACTATTTCGTGTTTGCATTATTTCGTAGTAGATTGGTGGAGGGGGTGCTGTCTCGGTCCTCCTTCCCTACTCACGTGCGACTTAACTTCGGCGGTCGGGAGGGGAGTACATTATCCAGTTGTTTCGCCCGTACTTGGTCAGGGGAAGGCAGATCCCGAACGGGTCGGGAAGAGGCCTCGGTCTCGGAGGACGGGTGGAGCCAACGGTGGGACGTGAGTTGTATGCTCGTTGCAGTCCTTGGAACATGAATTATGTTTCCCCTCCGACTCAATATTTTACGTCTTCCCGTGGCTCTGGGTCATGTGTAGTGGACGTGCATAATCTCAACTTCTCCGTGGGGAGAAGCGTGGTTTAGAATATAAGAGCATATCGGCTGCACGAAGTGCTCCCAAATTGGAATTAGCCTACATCAGTCAGGACCACTAACTTCACCCCAAATGAAAGTTGGCTGATTACAGCTGACCATAATGTGCGACAGGCATATGAATGGGGAGTATGAAATTGGTATATGTCTATTTTATCATGATTTTTTAATCCCCCAGATGTAATTATAATTATCACCCCATTACCTTCCCAGATGATAGTTTGGCAGTAGTTGTTAAATGTTCATTATTTATATTAATGAAATACAGATCAAATTGAAGGGAAATATTTATGTTGAAATGCACTCCAATTTATGAACAAATTGTACGCTGAATATTCTTTATTCAATCGAAAACTGAATATATAGATCGACTATCTAACTTATAAGGGAACTTCAATTAATATTATTAAAAAGTAAACGAACATACATTTTCTTAATATTAAAATCATCCTAGATGGGGCTAAATTGTTCTGTTTTATGTAAATTATTTTTTACAACTATCACAATAAATGGGGTCAAGGAAATATTAACTAAGCAAATGAATTCCTGGTGAAAGGAGATAAAATCCGGATTTTGCACGATGTACTGGTAGTTATATTTCAGAACAAAATAGTTCACGGAAGAAATCGGAAATGGCTATGATATTATCCTGCACGGGGAAGTGAATGGAAAGTACAGCCTGAGAATAGGAATGACAAAAAAATTGATGTCTTGCAATAAAATTGGGTTCAATAATCCCAAATGCCAAAATCAGAGTAATAAGCTCCAAGATTCATGGAATGAAGAACTCAATGTTTTTTTACACCTCTTCACTAGTGGTACCCACATAAAGAGCATTGGAAAATACATGGAGCAATTCCAAGAGAATCATTTCAAGAGAATGACCTTCCACAAAGTTGAGCCAGAAACAAGTGAATACGGCTCAAAGATTGATGGCGTAGGTGAGGTAAAATACATATTCCAATAGAGTCCTGTACCATGGGGAGTAAATTGAGTGTGGAAACATAATTTCCTTCTTTTAAACGTAAAACGCTTTCAAAGAGGAAGCTATATTGCCGCACCCTGTATATCAGGTTACGCATATAATTTAATTTCCCCTTGACACCAATTGATTTCGAGGAATGTCAGATTCAGGATGATTACACCACTTAAAGTAAGATTGGGCTAAACAATTTGCCATCATTATATGAGTTTTACCAAATTTTTAGGGTTGGAAAAAACTGATATTTCTTGCAAGAGAAGACTTTTACGGGCAAAGGGCAATATAATCAGCATTAACAAGCTGTTTATAGAACCAATTAATATGTGTTTTAGTTTTCAGCATTTTATAATCAGGTGTATCAAAAAATGAAAAATATATTTCAATTCCATCTAGATGAAGGAAGGAAACGATTATAAAAATAAATAGAGAGACTTATAGATTTAAAACATGCTGAAATTTTTTAGGAAAAAAGGAAGCCAATGCAGAACACTGGCGAAAAAATTAGGGAAACAAATTAGATACGACCCTAGGAGGAATATTAGTCGTTTACTTGAGACCAAAGCTGAAAGAGAGAGAAAATAGCGTATTATAGGGAACCTAGGATGCATTTCAAGCCCTCAATTCGAAGAACGCAGATCTACATGTACATAATACCCCGCAAGCCGTCACAGGGGCGTATGGTGGGGAAAGTCACCACCCGTAAAAGGGAATAAAATAAGCAAATTACTATACTGGTATATTGTTACCTATATAGGGAAGTTCCAAAGAACAGTAATAGAGGAAATGCAATCGCAGCTGCGTAAGTGATGTATGGAAAGCTTAAGAATAAATATCTGAGTCATTACTTTATTTATAGTCTAGGAAGTTATACTTATTTCTGTGTAGACTAAAGAAAACAATATCATCATGCGGATGTTGAATTACTAAGAAGCGCTATGTGCTAGCTTACTAGAGACGAGATTTCTCTCATAAATAAAAAAAACTATATAAGATATGTACCATTGGTCGTGAATAACGTTGAAAAAGGTCATTGATATATCATTGACATTTAACGCTACTAATTACAAATATTGCCATTACGACTCCGATTTCCTTAGTTTAAATGACAGCTTTATTGAAAAACTTTAAATTTATTATATTTAGGTTCGACGTTAATATGCAAATGCGCGGATCCTATCAACATAAATGACTGCGGTTTTACAAAAGTATATTTTTTCATGCTAATATGAATCGATTCCAAATAGGTAATATTATAACCATCAATCATGGAAAGAAATTCAAAATTATAGGAAAGCTTAAATAACAGTAAAAACTCATGTCGTTAAAAACGGCCACTAGACATTCCACACCCTGGTGTCATTACAACTTGGGTGTTACAGGGCGAAAATGTAACAAATCAGCGAAAACTCTATTAATCTAAATCCTCACACTTTAAGCATTATTAATTAATTTAATTAAACTTAGCAAAAAAGCTTTTTCAACAAAAATATATTAAATGAGAATGTGCATACGATTATAAGTGCACTTTTTAAATTCTGTGGATCTGGTAAATGTAACTGACAAGGAAAAATTGTCTGCATAATGCACTCTGTTTTAGTCGAATTTAACTTCAACTACCATGATTTTCAAAGTTAGTCTACGAAAAACTAATAGTGTATGTATTTTTAAAACTTCAAATTCAAGAAACAGGAAGGACAGACAGCAAAAATGATGTAGTGAACGGTCAGATCCTGACAGACAACCTCGAGATATTACTTAATTGTGAATCTTCATCAAATGGATTTATTAATAACCAAAGTGAGCCACTTTAAAACTCGGTGCCTTCAAATGAGGAAGAGGGGGTGAGTATTTGAAAGTTCTTGATGAATAATAAAGCAGTGGAAGAAGGGTTCATTGCAAAACTGTAAGTATCCACATGATAGGGTGACCAACGAGCTGTCACGTGATCAAATTAAGGAATGGGAAGAGGAGAAGCTCCCGAAAGAATGAATATCTTCGTATATACTCTCAACAAATAGGGGGATAATTCAGACTCTGGTAATTTCAAGGGAATGACACCTGCACCGGTGACATATAAGATAGTTTCAAGAGCATTTTTAGTCGGGGAGGAGAAAACGGCTGGAATCACAAATTAATTAGTACCAAGGAGGTTTATGGGAAGGTTGATCATGCACGGAGGGCTTAAGTTTTAAACCCTAAACTAGTCATCGCACATCAAAAGCAAGGGAGCATTAAATGAGTCTTCACGTTCGTGAAGGCCTACCTTTCGGTATATACATGCAGAGGAACATTGATTCTAATTCTGAAAGAGATGATTTTCGATAGAAAAATTAAATTGATAGTCAATGAGAGGGTGATCAAAATTATATGCAAAATGAAGATTAGAGGAATACCATCAAAATCTTCATATTTTATTTCGGGAGTCAGGCAGGTAGGCAGCTATCCCCTCCCTTTTTTCTGAAAACTTATCCCGGGAAAAGTGAGAGTGATGCCAGATATGCATGGAAAAAGTAAATTTGAATCAATCGTAAGAATAATGAAATAAGGATAGAGTGTTTAGCATTCGTAAACGAGAGTGTAATCAATGCAAGGTTACTTGAAGAAGTTGGTAAACAGATGACTACATTCAGGAAACAGGCAATTAAATTAAGTTTGCGTATCTACTTTGATAAGAGACTGCATTAACAACCATTCAATCAGCCTCTAAATAGAGGCAGGTGAGTGTTCAAGGCGAATCACCAAGAAAGTGGAGAGATATATTCCAAAGAAACTGCGGGAGATGCCGCAACAGTAACTTTTAAGGAGTCATCCGCTAATGTGCATTGAGAGATATATTATTTGGAGAATGGATGCATACGGATATGTTAGAAAAAGATAGTAAGATACGGTAACATGTCAAGCCTTAATACGAACAATATTAAGTATGAAGCAAAAATATTTCATACATATCCAGGTTGAAACAAATTGAAGGTTACTGTACCTCTAATTTTTAATGAAATACCTAAAGATTTGAGTATATTACAGTCAGTAAACGCTGTGAAAGGGAGAATAAAAGACTGGCTTGGATACAGAATGGATTAGGGCTTGGAGAAAAACGTGACACAATACATGTAACTTATGGTTGCGTAAACTTTTAGCTATTATTTTTGTTTACGTGGCACCTGCTGTCAAGCCAGATTTGACTGGCTTAAAAGGACAAGGATGAGTATTACATGGATAAATTTTTAATATATACTACTATTGTATATTATGAAGATCATATCAATATGATATGAGATAAAGATTGTCTGTATTGGTACGCTGCATTCTTAATTCTTTGTTTATCATATATGATGAAGATTATTCTACTATAGTTTTAAATGAAATGATTCAAAAAACAGCATTTGTTAAGCGTTTGTAATTAGTGGAGAGGGTAATACAAAGAGAGATCCTGGAACTTTGAGGGATAAAAAACTCCATTTGAAGAGTTGTACCAAAAATTATACAAACTAATAAACAATATACTGCAGATCATCAGAAAAAACTCAAGAGGAGACACCATGGACAGAGGAGAGGAGGAGACCTCAGAATGAGAGAACAGATTACTGGGCCGGGACCAAGACTTGAAAATACTTATTCTAGGTAACGTTGTCAGTAGTCAGCTGAAATGCAAATATATTTGTACAAAAAGAATTTGAGAATTTTTTCACTCAAGTTTTTAATATTATTTCACGTGTCAGTTTTAAAATTGAATTAAGGAATAAGGAACTGGTTTCAGGTTGAAATGTTGGCAAGAACTGTAAAACGATTCCTTAAGTGGACTTCAACATTTACAGGAAATGTCGTATCCACCTAAAAGTGTGTGGCAGGAAGTGCAAGCACCAGATGAACCGGGTATGGAATGAAGGAGACTTTTGTTTAAAGAGTTGGGGAATGGAATAGATATCCACTTACAATCCTTAAAGAAAAATGAGTGCATATTAAATCCTAATGGCGGCATTGCATGGTTATATTCCGATAGTTTTATCATGTAGTTAATTCCCGTAATCATTTACTACAAAACGGTTTAATGTTACTTCACTGTTTTTATCCCCACACGTGATTAATAATTGTAAGTACATGGACCAAAAAATGATTACTTCGATAGATATTGAAGAAAATTTGTGGATAACATTTTAAAAGTTATATAAGTATCTTTTGAATACAAATAAAAATGTTTACTTCTAATTTATAAATTATTCCCTCAAAAATTTTTAACGCGTCTTTGTCATTACTTTATTTGTAAAGTTAAATACTTTATTCGTATATAATTTGGATCATTAGACCATAACAAAAGGTCAATTCTGAATCAATTAATAAAACTCATCGTGGAGATGGGAAAAGTTGGCGTCCGGAATGTAATGCATTCCAATATTAAACCTCGCAATCCATGCAATGATTCCAGAGCCATCACTATACTTGGATAACTACTTGGGGAACCATAAGGCCTTCCTCTTTTTGTCAAGATGCTGAAGATAAATTGAGAATGTTTTATATATTTTTCTATTTATTGTAGTAGTCTTAGGTATTTAGTATAAATGATTTCAGAATACATAATAAAGTTGGATAATATTTTTAAGCAACAATTTCACATCACTATTTTTGTCACCTTATTTCTACTTGGTGCTTAACATATTTTACACCATATATATCCTCACTTTCCGCATTGAATACAGGTATGTTCACAAAATTTGGGATGGATGAATAAAATAGTTTAGGACTTTATTAAGAAATATAGAGTTTATAATAAAGAAAGTATTTCATTTAATTGTATATGATTTAATGTAAATAAATTTAACGAATGTATCCTCAAAATTATCAAGAAAATGAGTCACTAAGTGATTAGCATGAGTAAAGTTCTAAAATGTTAGAGTGGTGTGGGTAGGGAGAATATACGCATTTTTTATTTCATTTAGTGTTTTGTAGCACATTTCAACTAGGAAAAATTGCCTCAGAATAAAATAAAAAAAATTTGACGGGGTGAGAAATTATAATTAGCTAAATAACATTTGATTCAGAAAAAATGATTGACCTATCCACGCAAGTTAAATACGGCGTTTTTTTGAAAGACAAATGTTAAATATGAACTTATGTATTCACACTGTGTTAGAAACAGCATCATCATCAGCAACTGCATCAGCATCAGCACTGTGTTAGAAACAGCATCACAAGGAATTCTAAAATTGCTTAACGAGATTAAACCCAACAAATCCCCGGGTCCCGAAAATATACCAGCTAGGGTGATAAAACATTTAGCTCCAAACATTGCCCCGTACCTTGAATTTATATTTAACAAATCCCTCACAGAGTGCAAAGTACCTAAGATTTGGAAAACCGCGCAAATAACGCCTATTTTTAAAGGTGGTGACAGGGAGGATCCCAGTAATTACAGACCTATATCTCTCACTTCTATCTGTTGCAAAATCTTAGAGCACATAATTGTCAGTTCAATAATGAGACACCTTGACAATATTAACTTTTTAAGTGACAATCAACACGGATTCAGGAAAACCCGCTCCTACGAGACCCAATTAGGATTATTTACACATGATTTACTTTTATCGGGTGAGAGAGGTAGGCAAGTGGATGCCATATTCTTAGATTTTCAAAAGGCATTTGATAAGGTCCCACACGGTAAACTCATTCATAAATTAAAGGTCGCGGGTATAAACAAGGGCGCCATAAGTTGGGTTAAAGATTTTCTTTCGGAGCGGGAACAGAGGGTAGTCCTTGATGGCGCTAGTTCCGACAGCGTTCGAGTCACGTCGGGGGTACCTCAGGGAAGTGTGATCGGGCCGTTGCTTTTCTTGATATTTGTTAACGATTTGAACCGCGAAGTGAAAAGTAAAATTAGGATGTTCGCGGATGACACGGTGATATATCGGGAGATATCTGAGGATGAGGATCGTTTTATTCTAGAGCAGGATTTAGATTGCATTACTAAATAGTGTTCTAACTGGGGATTGACTCTAAATTATAATAAATCTTTAGTGGTAAATTTCTTTAAAAGATCAACGGGATTTGCTTACAAATTAGCTAGAGGTGACCTAGCAGTAGTTGATACGGTAAAATACCTAGGTGTCACATTCACCAAAGACTTAACTTGGGGGACTCACATACGTAAAGTCTGCGGTCAAGCATACTATATAAAAAATTGGGATTCATTAGACGCATTGTCGGCAAAAGTGACTCGAAGGTCAAGGAACTTTGTTACCACGCTCTTGTAAGGCCTCATTTAGAATACGCATGCAGCGTGTGGGATCCAAGTGAAAAAGGTCTCATTCGGGAAATTGAGAAGGTTCAACGCCGGGCAGCCCGTTTTGTAAAAAATTCCTACGATAAAACGCAAAGCGTCACCGAAATGCTCATGGATTTGGGGTGGGAATCATTGGCTGAGAGACGATTCAATGCAAGATTGAAATTATTAAATAAATTTAGATCCTCATGTTTCAGCACCGAGGTCTCGCAAATTATTCGTACTCCTACATACATTATTCGCTTGGATCATGCATATAAAATTCGGGAAATAGATGCCAGAACTAGCCGACTCAAGGACTCCTTCCCACGGACAATACGGGATAGCAACTGCAGGGTTATAGATAGCAAAAATTCCACTTGCCACCCTCAGCGTCTAAAAAATAATTAGTTGTATTTAAATACATGCTCTTCCACTAACCTTATGTGTTTTGCTATAATAACCCATTCTTTCCGAATGACCTCATTCGTGTTCCGTTCATCTCCCTTTCAATCCCTCGTCCCTCTCCGCGGGGGCAAATTCCTGCTACCTGCAACGTTGGGTCGCATTCCCTGCCATTTAGAGACTCTTTGGGGGTAGAGTGTTTCGTGGTGCATTTTCATGTGGTGTTTCAATTTCTTGCTTGTTGTGTCCTGGCTTCCGTGTTGTAGGATGTCTTTCGTGCTGCATCATGGTGTGCAGTTTTTTAGTTGTTTTGCGGTATATGTGTTTGCATGAGTATTGGATGAAGGGATTTTTGCATGAGTGTGTGCGCTGCTGTGGGTGTTATTTTCCGTGTTGTTTTTTTTGCATGTGGTATTTTTCTTTTTTACGGTTGGTGACCTAACACCCCCCGCCACACGCTCTTGCGGCGGCTTGCGGGGTATTATGTAGATGTAGATGTAGATCATTCCGCAATATCGACTATATTAACGAGGGAATAGACTGAGTGGATCAAAGACTCATCATTCTCTCTCTGGCCCTCAACCTGAGCGGACCTGCCTACTGAGCGCTCCTGGTAATCGGTTTGACCCACCAGAGACTACCTGCCTGCCAGCTTGATTCTTGGTGCTTTTGGTTTTAGTGAAGTGCAGTGTAGTGTCATCGTATACGTTGCTCCGTTTATATAGTTTTCGTTTTGTGTATGGTTTGCTAACCGTAGTGTGTGGTAGTAGTAATTTATTTAGTGGATTGTGGTGGTTTTTGTCCTTCGACTCTGATTGGTGACCGGTGAGTGCTTTCCTTTTTCTTACTATCTTTTTTTTGATCCTCTGAAAACCAGACCTTACTCAAGCATCGTTTTTTCCACTTAGGCTTCATATTCAATTCCAAATCGTAACTTATTGTTTGAGCTAAATTTAGCTAACCCCTTCTAGAAATTTTAGCATAGTGTATACAGGTTAGCTTTTGTTGGGAACTTGGTAATTAAATTAGGATGGCTTCATCCAGGTCCCCTGTTGCCATGCTCGAAGGCACTGGCGAATGCGCGGCTTTAAGGGCCCGTATCGTCATGCTGGAGAGAATGGTGCGGGAGCTTCGATCGGAGATCGCCGGCCGGAGGGCTCCCCTCGGGAGAGATGGTGCTCAGGGTGGGAATACGAAAACCCGCCACGCCCATAGGGGTGCACGGATTCGTCCGAATGCAACACGTGGCTGGGCGATTAGAGACCTACCCCGTGTCCCATCTCTCAACGAGGGAGTGTCTCACGTCCGTAGGTCGGACGATTGGAGGGTCGTCTCTCGGGGCAAGGGGAAGGTAACGCTGCGGCGAGGATTGGACTCTGCGGAGGCAGATACCATCCCCGTCTCCAACAGGTACCAGGTGCTGTTGGATGACAGCACCACCGTACCTGCAGCCCCTATCCCTACTCCGAGGGCACTGCCTAGGGTAAGGCATCAGCGGTCGGGGAGGGAGGGAACCGTTATATAGTATTAGGTAGTTCAAATGTCCGGCGTATAATGAATCCGCTGCGCCGCAGAGTCCAACAGGAGGGAGGTGTTGGATTCCTTTCGTCCTGGTGTATACCGGGCGGCGGGGTACCCCAGGCAACGATGGCGGTGAAGGCGGCCGTCAGTAATACGGGCTGCTCCAAGCTACGCATTGTGGCTCATGTCGGGACAAACGACGCCTCGGAACGTGGATCTGAAGAGATCCTGCGCTCCTTTAAGGAGATGCACTCGGAGGTGAAACGAGTCGAGGCAGAGTTGAAGGTCCCAATTAAATTAAGTATATGTAGTATTGTGCCGCGTGTAGACCGCGGAAGGCTCGTTTGGAGCCGCATTGAGGGTTTAAATCAGAGATTTCTGGGATTTTGCCGGGGAATCGGAGCGGACTTCGTTGATCTGAGGCCCGTCCTCTCATCGTGTCGGGTACCCCTTAATCGCTCCGGGGTCCATTATACTGCCGAGGCATCGCAGTTGGTAGCGCGTAGGTTACACGAACACGTTTCGAGGGTTTAGCATAGCTGGTAGGCAAGAGCGTAGGTCATATATTGGGAAAAATAAAGTAGAATCCAGCGCTTTTTGTCAATTCAGTTCAGGTAATGCCTCTCATATCCCCAAAAAAATTGAACAAACAAACACTTGCGTTAAAACAACATATAACCCACGTAAATTTAATAAAATTGGTGCCTCTACATACATAACAGGTAGCAATGCAAGTGAATGTAATTCTTTTGTCTCTGTTCACCACGAATCGTCTCAAAACAGTTTTGTTAGCGTACACAAAACCGAAAAACAAGAAGTTATTAGCCATATTAAAATTATAACATTAAACTGCCGTAGCATTAGAAACAAAATATCGGATATTGAACATATTTTTGTCAGTACAAACGCATAGTAGTTGGAACGGAAAGTTGGCTCACGGGAGATATAGCAAACAATGAGGTTTTTCCAAACGGTTTCACAATTTACAGAAGGGACAGACCAAATAGGTTGGGTGGGGGAGTATTCATTGCAGTAAAGTCACATCTTAGTAGCCAACGATATGAATGCGGCGTAGATGACATAGAAAGCGTTTGGTGCAACATTAAGGACTACAACGGCAGAAGCCTATACGTGTGTTCATTTTATAGACCCCCAGATTCTAACACAGATGTCCTACACAAGCTCGACGAACAAATATCCACTATCAGCAGCAGACAAAGCAACAGTATTACTATAATCGCTGGCGACACAAATCTACCGTCAATTGACTGGGACAACTACTGCGTAGGAAAATCTGCCAAAAACAGAGATTCATGCCAAGAACTCCTTCATATATTCACAAAACACTCCTTAGAACAAATAGTTAAATCACCAACACGGGGCCAAAGCATACTAGACATCTTTGCGACTTCTATGCCCGAAATCATTACTAACATTGAAATAATAGACGGAATCAGTGACCATAAGGCTATTCTTGTGGAGTTAAAAACTAAGTTCGTCAAAATAAACAAAGAAAAGCGTAAAATATACCTATACAACAAGGCAAATTTTAACGAACTAAGAGAATATTTAAAGATAAAATTACCAGAATACAAGACAAAAACACTGACAACAAATACAGAGAACACTTGGAATTATTTCTTAAATATTTTACGCGAAGGAATGAAGACGTACATCCCGTCTAAACTCAAATGCGACAGTAAGGAACCTAGATGGTACAACGGGGAAGTCAGATCGGCATTAAGAAGGCAAAGAAAGCTACAGTCAAATTTCAAAAAGAGTTTAAAAAGTGACGATATAATTTATGTGAATACAACCAAACAGCTACTAAAAGAATGTCGTAGTAAGACGAAAAGTATTATGCGCACAGCACTACACTCTTTTAAATCTAAAATGCTAAGCGAATATCTTGAGGAAAATCCAAAGTCATTCTGGTCCTATGTTAGGGAAATACAGGGTAAACGTCCCACTGTTCACTCTTTGAAGACGGAAAATGGAGAAATCATTACAGATAGCGTGAAAAAGGCAAATATTTTAAACCATTTTTTCCAGAGCGTCTACAACAAAAACACAAACGCACCAAACGATCCTCCACGCCCACCCGGGGAACACATGAGCGATCTTACACTGACCAAGCAGGGAATAGTACATCTGCTCCGTAGTATCAAAGCACACAAGGCACCTGGTCCGGAAGAAATACCTGCTAGAATATTAAAGGAATTAGCTGACGACATTGCCCCATTTTTACATATTGTTTTTCTAAAATCGATAGAAGAAGGCTCAGTGCCTCGCGACTGGAAGCTAGCCCATATAACTCCCATCTATAAAGGCGGCGATAGGGATAAACCAACCAATTACCGACCCATTTCCTTACCATCGATCTCTTGTAAAATATTGGAACACATTATCGTCACTAACATTATGAGATTTCTTGATAGTAGGGAAATACTAATCCACAACCAGCACGGATTTAGGAAAAGCAGATCTTGCGAAACACAACTTGGTCTCTTCATTCACGATATACTTAGATCGGGAGAAAACAACACACAAGTCGATGCAGTATTCCTGGATTTCAAAAAAGCCTTCGACAAAGTCCCACACAATAAATTGTTACATAAACTTAAATACTATGGGATCAATGAGAAAATAATTAATTGGATTAGAGACTTCTTGTCAAACCGCAAACAAATAGTAGTCATAGATGGGTTGTGCTCAACGGAGAGAGATGTTACTTCGGGCGTCCCCCAGGGAAGTGTAATAGGGCCTCTTCTGTTCTTAATATACATAAATGACTTAAGCACACACTTTAGTAGCAATCTAAGGTTATTTGCTGACGACACGGTGATATACAGGGAAATAAGGAGCCAACTAGATCGCGAGCTACTCTCTAGAGACTTAGATAATATCTCGGAATGGTGCAATAAATGGGGATTAACACTTAATATAGATAAATGTGCAGTTTTGAAATTTTGGAATAAAGGAAGCGAGGAACAGGATATAAACTACAAAATAGAGGGTTCAGTATTGACTACGGCAAATCAAGTTAAATATTTGGGGGTTGTTCTAACACCACACCTTTCATGGGGAGCACATATCAGGACAATATGCGGATCAGCTTTAAAGAAACTTGGCTTCATAAAACGGGTGGTGGGGAAATGTAATGAAAAAGTTAAAGAGAGGTGTTATTTTGCTCTAGTTAGACCTCATTTGGAATATGCCGCAAGTATTTGGGATCCGTGGCAGAAAATTTGGCAAAAAGAATTAGATAAAGTCCAGAGAAAATCCGCTAGATTCGTTAAAAATTGTTATGATAAAAACACAAGTGTGACAGGTCTCTTAGGGGATTTAGGCTGGGAACCACTTGAAGTGCGGAGAGAACAAGCGAGGCTTAGACTTTTAGAAAGGTTCAGAACAAAAGAGTTTAAATATGACACTGAAGGAATTATAATGGCCCCACACTACTTAGGTAGATCAGACCACAAAGATAAACTAAGGGAGATAGATTCTAAGACAGATAGGTACAAATACTCATTCTTTCCCCGAACAATCAGTAATCATAATAGCAAGAAACCGAAGTCACTTTAGAAATATTAAAAACGTTGAATTTACTAGTCGGAACAAAATTAAACACTATAGAGATGTTAGGTATACTTTCAGGTGCATGTGTATGTTAGTTGGTAGTTTGAGTGTTTGCATGTGTGTGGGGTGTAAGTGTTCATGCATGAATGTATGCTATGTTTTTTTATATATGATTTTGTCGTTATTGCATGCGGTTTTTTTTTCTTTTTCTTTTCTAAATTACGGGTGGTGTCCTAGCACCCCCCGCCACACCCCCTTGCGGCGGCTTGCGGGGTATTAAGTAGATGTAGATGTAGATGTAGAAGACTAGGTTTATTCTTTGTTGATACCAACTGCTGGATTAACGATGGTGATTTGGGGATAGATGGTGTCCATCTTAACAGAAGGGGCTCCCATAAGCACGGAAGACTACTAAGCAATTAAATAAACACATACAAGGAACCTGGAAACTTATAGGGGTCAACAGAGGTGATTTGGAAGTGGAAATCAACAGCCACCGTAGAGGCAAAATCTCTTTCTGTGCGACAGCCGCATACAACGGGGGAGAGTTCACAGAAGAGTCTGTCAGACAAAGAAGAACGGAAGCAGGGACCGAAAGCGGAGAGCGGAGGACACTCGACGAGCATGAAGACGGGGAATGGCGAGGAACGACGGGATGTGTGGCGAGCAGCGTGTTGCCCAGTGGCTGTACAAGTAGACCCGAGGATGTGCATGGTCTAGACGGTAAAGTTGAAGGTAAGGGCTTAAATATCCTCCAGGTAAACTGTAGAAGTATCCTCAACAAATCTAGGGAATTTGAGACCGTAATAGATGCGCGTAATCCCAACATCATAATTGGCACAGAATCTTGGCTTAACGATAGCATTACATCGCCGAAATATTTCCATCACTTGTGTTTGTAGCAACATAATAAGCTTTTTAGATTGGCAACAAAGTAACTGTGAGATGATGTGTGTAAGGATACGTGAAGCAGAAAGTAGCAAATGGTTAAAAAGTCCAAGCGAAGGTATGCACTCGTTGGAGATCCTTGCTGACTATTGTTCTGAAAACCCCCAAGATAACATCATCATAGCCAGGGATTTAAACCTTCCAGAAATAGGGTGGGGGCAAAACAGCGGGTGGTGGACAGGCACAAGAGCTGGTGAATCGCCTCATTAACGAAGAAGGGTTTACCCAAGTAGTAAATAAGCCCACTAGGGGAGAAAATACCCTCGACTTTTTTCTACTTAAATCTCCAAACCCTATCATTAGTATAGATGTCTTTCCGGCAATAAGTGATCACACAGCAGTGTGTGTCCAGATTGACTGGTGTAGATCAACAAAAGGAGGTATGGGGGATGAAAAGAAATTTTGGCAATATACCCGGGCAGATAGGGAAGGGCTACAGGATTGTGGAGTGGAGAAAATATGGGAAAAATTCAAAGAAATAATTCTTGAAGGACAAATGGAGTATGTTCCCATAAAAAATTTGAAACAAAACATGGATCCGGAGTACTACAAAAAAACCATAAAAAACTCAAGAGAGCGGTAAGAAAGGCACACCGATTAAAGAATGAAAATAAAGGAATGTCACACCATCACAGGACATTGGTCCGGAACCTAAATAGGGAAAAGAAGAAGGCAAAGGAAAAATTTCTTATAAATGCAATATCGAAAGACAATGCAACGAAATTTTATAGATACATGAGAACGAGGAAAGATAACAGGGAACGCGTGAATATATTAAAAACTAAGAAAAATGGCGTTCTTACAGACACTGTAGAAATAGCAAATATGTTCAACTCCTGCTTTACGGATGTTTTTCAGGGAATAGATAACAAAAAGGAAAATAAGGCTTACCTAAATAGCTCAGAGAGTGACAGAGAACTTTATCAGCATAACAGCACCAAATAGCTCAGAGAGCGACAGAGAACTTCATCAGCATAACAGCACCATTTAGCTCACTGCCCTCAAAAAACGGTATTATCGTGGAGGACTCGTATTTTGTGAAAAAAATAAGGAGGATGAGGAAAAATAAGTCAGTTGGACCGGATAATATCTCAATTGATATTCTAAAACTGGGTGATACCGCAATAGCTTTGTACCTGAGTCATCTATCCAAAGTAAATTTAAATAATGGCGCCTTGCTCAGTGATTGGAAAAAAGCTAATTTTACACCAATTTTCAAGAAAGGGGATAAAACAATAGCCAAAAATTATAGACCGGTAAGCATAACCTCAGTTGTTTGCAAAATAATGGAAAAAAGAATCGCTGAATACATTCGGAAATGGTGGACAAGAGGTAGATGGCTATTCAAACACCAACATGGGTTTTGAACGGGATACTCGTGTGAAACGAAGCTTTTGGGATTTAGGCAAGATATGCCGGTGACGCAATAGATGAAGGAAAGGATGTGGATGTAATAATTGTTGATTTTTTGGCAGCTTTTGACCGTGAGCCTCATGATAAATTATTGTTAAAGTTGGATTCGTTACCATTGGACTGGGAGGGTAAAACATGGATAAAAAATTTTCTTAGAGGCAGAACTCAAAAAGTAAAATTAGGGGATACATTT
This sequence comes from Hetaerina americana, assembly GCF_022747635.1. Classification (NCBI taxonomy): domain Eukaryota; kingdom Metazoa; phylum Arthropoda; class Insecta; order Odonata; family Calopterygidae; genus Hetaerina; species Hetaerina americana. The sequence continues at coordinate 21,818,044 of NW_027286292.1, forward strand.
TCAAATGAGGCGAGCGTTTTAGCAGGAGTTCCACAAGGCAGTGTTCTAGGGCCATTACTCTTCCTAATTTACGTAAGCGAGCTACCAAACACTTTACATTCCCAAATAAGACTTTTGCTGATGACTGCATTATATACAGACGGATAGAGCATGTAAATGACCACGTAATACTACAAAATGACATCGATCGCCTTGGTGACTGGGTTACAAATAATAATATGGGCATTAATATAAATAAAAGTAAGCATATACATTTTTCAAATAAAAAGAATGCAGAAAAGGAAATTTAAACCTTCTTTGGAGAAAGAATCCCATGTACCAGTCAATGCGAATATTTAGGCATTTACTTAACTAGGGATCTTGGGTGGGGGGTTCAAGTAGATAATTTGATACGGAAGGAATTTAAAGTATTGCATTGGGTAATGAGAAATTTAAAAGGAAGTAGCGTAGCCACAAAAGAAAAAGCATATAAGGTACTGGTTATCCCTATCCTAGAATACTCCTCCATAGTATGGGATCCATATGAGGTGGGACATATTAAAAAGATAGAAAAAGTTAAAAGAAAGGCAGCAAGATATGTACTCGGAAGGTACAAAAGAACAGATGGTATCACAGAAATGTTAAATGTACTGAAATGGGATAGTTTGAAAAATAGAAGGAAAAGGAGTAGGTTAGGCGCGATGTATAGAATTGTTAAAAAGGACGAAGCGTGGGAAGATTTATTACTAGGGATAGAAAAGGGAACTAAGGGAACCCTAACTTTGAGGGAAGAAACGACCATAGTTTCAAAATAAAAATAAGGACGCAAAAAATAAATAAGAAAAAATACCCTTTTTTAAATAGAACTATTATTGATTAGAACAGCTGCCTGGAAGTTTGTTTGAGCCCTTTCCATCCAATTTTAGAAGTTTTAGGTATACATTTAAAGCAGCCACTGGGTAATTAACTTCATTGTTTTCATTAAAATATTGTTTGTATGTGATGTGGACGGCATTTTGCATGTGATGAGGAAGTTTGTTTCTAAGTGATGTGGAAGTATCATTGAATGTAAGAATATTTTGTCTCTTACCTGTTTTTATAGTGCGTGTGCGTATGTAATTTCCGTTGTATGAGTTATCTTTGATCAGACTTGACCTTTGCAACCAGGAAAATCGCCCAATTGCAACGAAAAAAGAAAATAAATAAATGCCCATTAAAAACAATTTATGGAATTAGACGAGGTGTTGAGGAAGGCGAGCATAATTGGTTTGTAACAAAAAAGTATACACCACTCAACTGTTAATAAAATATGTTTTGACCTAGGTTTTGACCTGAATATATCTAAGTAACGTCGAGATTTAGGTCAAAATATATTTGCTTAAAAGAGGATTTATCCATTATTATTTGCCACGAATCAAGTAAAAACAAAATATCTCCATTATGCTGAAGTGTTAAATGAAATGTTCCTTACTTAAACGATTTTCTCAATCGTCTTCCTTCCTTTTGATGCTGTCCTTGACAGATGTCATGCAGTTTGATAGTTTTCTCTCAAACCGAACATTAATTTTAGCTTTGCTAATATTTGTCATAGTAATACTATAATGGTAACCTGTGTAAATGAATAACCAAACAAAGTTACATCCCATATTGTTCGAAAAATAATGAAACACACACATAATAAGAACTTTTTAATGTAGGTGAATTACATCAAGAAAGTCATGTCAATTAATCCGATTATGTTAATTGATAAAAAGGCGTGCTTTGAAGCTACGGTACTGAGCGCTGAAGTTAAAGTAGATAGATAGATAGATAGATAGATAGCGGTCTTTATTTGGGCGAAATTGAGACCAAATGGTCCCTTCTTCCATTTAACCCATCGTCATATACATATTATATTAGCCATTTAAACTTACAGTTACATTCAAATCTAAACATAAACACATAGAGATAGACATAAATTCATTAATCCAAATTTGCACATCGAAAAGAAAAAAGTATATACATATATATAGACACACACATACACATACATACACATACACACACATATATACCTATATGCATACACATACATACACATATACATACATATCCACACACACATACATATACACACATAAAACATACATACATGCATTCATACACATGCATAAATACATACATAAGTACGCACATACACACCCATACATACATACATATACATATATAAATTAAGAATACTCCTTCAAATACTCAAATTAAATGACAGTGAAGATAGAGTACAATAAAATGAGGAAAGTCTAAGCAAAGAATGAGGTTTGTGGGAAAAGCTAGGGAGAGCGTGGCATTGCTCAACTAGTAAAAACCCACCCAGGAAAAACACCCACGAAGAGAAGGGGGGTGTGAAAAACCTGCGAAAACCCTATTAATCAGAGGAAAGATACATGTACATTGTAACAATCATTTTACAGAGTATACATATTATTAAGTTACTGAAATTGAAATGGAGAAATTAAATACATTGACAACACATGCGGAGTAATGAGAAGCGTGATGTTTCTAAAAATAATTACGCAAACTCCTACCGCTTGAGATGACAAAACAAAAAGCAGGGTAAAAAACAAAGTAGACACAGTGATCTGTATAACAGCTGAGTGGAATGACGGAGGGATACTGGTTAAGTTAAGTACCTGAGGAAAATGAACTTGTGAAGTGCTCTTCTAAATGTTGTTGTTGATGAAGAGTTTTTTATGTCATCTGGGAGAGAGTTCCACAGACGGCATGCTGTAACATGAAAAGATTTGTGATAGATTTCCGTGCGATGGTGTGGGACAAGAAGTTTGTTATTACCCCTGGTATTTCTGTTGTGGATTGAGTTGATGAAGAGGAAGGTTTTGTATAGATAATTAGGGGTGTGCTTTGAAAGTATTCCGTAGAGAAGTGAAAGAATATGTAAATGCCTGCGGCCTTCTAGCTTTAACCAGGATATTCTATTAAATGAGTCGGAAATATGATCGTACTTCCTAAGATCACATATGAACCGCACACAGGAATTATGGGTCTTCTGGAGTTTGGTTTTTAGTTCGCCTGAAAGGTCTTGGTATACTACATCACAGTAATCAAAGTGGGGTATGAGAAGAGTGGACACAAGAAGCATCTTTAAGGAGGGGGGAACAATGTGCTTTAACCTTTTCAGTGAATGCAGGGATGAGTTAATTTTTCTGCAGATAGCAATTGCATGATCAGTCCAAGATAATGTTTCATTTATGGTTAAGCCTAAATTATTTACTGTCCTTAGGTATGGTATGATAGATCCTTGCAATTTTAGTGGTGGTAGTTTATCAATACTTATTTTAGAATGTATTTTATGGTATCCAATTATGATGGACTGACTTTTGATTGGGTTTATTTTCAATAAATTTTTTATTCCCCATAGTGACAAAGCAGCCAGATCTGCATTAATTTCGTTTATAATTGTAGGTAGGTCTTGAAGGCGGGAATGGTTATATATTTGTAAATCATCGGCATAAAGGTGATGATTGCAATTTAAAATGCATTTACTTATATCGTTTATATACAGGGAAAAAAGCAAAGGTCCAAGAATGGATCCTTGTGGAACACCCCTGTGTATTTGAAGCCAGTTAGAGGATGAATTAGGTGTAGTGACACTTTGGAATCGGTTACTTAGGTTGTGAGCGAATCCACAGTAAAGACGAGGAAGAAAAATTCAGGTTTTGAAGTAAGAAAGAAAAGAGGGAAGAAGAAAGAAAGGAAGGAAGGAAGAAAGAAAAAGTAAGGAAAGATAAACATAAAAAATGGCTGCTATGGGGGATATATCTTCAAGGATATTAAATGTCACTAACAATAACACTGTTGCAACGAAAAAGTGAAGGACAAACAGAAACACAATACAAATTAATCTAGAGGCGGTATGTCTCCTAGCTACCCACGCCATGGCTGGATATCGAGGAGACTGTCATCGTTTAAAAATCCTAGGTATCTATTAAGTTTAGAGAATGACTCAATTCCCGCTTGTGTGATATATTTGCCAAATCGAAGAAGTAATGTAACCTTTAGGGTGCCGTCAAGTTTCTGTAAGATAATAACAAACCAAATAAGGCATGCATGAGTATCTGCCATGGAATCTAACGAAAGTAAACTTTTCGATTATAATGTAATTCCTATGAAATAGGAGACGTAATAATGACTACAGTTAGTTAAAATACACATCAGTCACCATCATCACTAATATTGGTGATTGAATGGATTATTGTCAAATCAATATTATTTTAAATTCATCTTGAAATCTTCATTAATAAAGGAACCGTTGGCGGGACAGAAAAAAATGTGTACAAGTTTCGCCCGTCTGATTTTGGAGACGATATCTTCATAAATATATTCTTATATGTCTATTTAAATTGTAATGATCCCTTCTAGATTTTAGTGTAGCATTTTTTCTTAATTTATCTTTTTTCAGTTTTTCACTTTAAACAATTAAGTTTACTTTTGGAAGTCTTATTTGGTTTGTTATTTTCTTACAGAAACTTCTCAATTCTAGCCGTGACTTGCTACACAGTACCTCGACACCGACGCAGATTTTCATGCTGGTGTAAAAAAGAGGTTAAAACGTAAGGTGGCAGATTTCTTCTAAGACGGAATTGAAAAGCTAATGTATCGTAACAATAAATGACTCAATTTGAATGGCGACAATGTAGAAACATAGTTTACGAATGTATTTTTCAAATAGTTTTAATAACACAATGTCACTTCCTTAGACTTATATTTTATTTCAAAATGTAAGATGATTAATCCTAAGTTACCAACTAAGCTAATGAATTGAAACCCAAGCAAAATGGAGGGTAACGGATATTAATTAATGAAAAGAGTACAATGAAGAATAATATAGCGTAAAGTAGCAATGAAGTTTTTAATGAATATTAGAAATTGATTAAAAATGAAATTAACATCCAAAGAATTACCGGAAATTAACTTTTCCATAACAATTTTTGAAACAAATGTGACCAGCTCTAAGTTATTGCGAGGTAGAATATATACGGATCCGAAATACAATTTATTAGGATCCCTTTGAGGAGGCTTAGGACATTATGAATGAAAACTATACGCCAGCCAAATCGTTCATGAAATAGCAGACTACTATATTATTAATTGTTGTAACCATTCCCATGCGTAAATACTTTGTCATTAACTTTGATCACTGATTGTGAAATATTTTAGTTCCATATTCACTCACATTCATCACAATATAAAACTAGTAGGTTTTTCTGTAATAGTAATAATTTGATCATGCACGACTTTGCATGAAAATATGTTAACATTAGGCGATAAATGACAAGTTTTAAAACAATTCAGAACTAAATATTCCTTATAATGATCATTTAAGAGAACATTTATAGGAATGTATTAATATAAATGCGTTATAAACGCATATCTTTATGCGTTTAAACGAACACCGTAATTGCGTTCGAACCAGGAAAGTTAAAGATAAAATAGATTCAAGAGAAGGTAAATGAGTTACTGTTATAACTGAGCAGTTAATTGAGTACAATTTTCTGTGGTTGCAATAGGTGATGAATTTCATTAAGTTACTAAAAGTCACGACTCTGGTTCTTTCATTCTTCTCTTTTTCCATTAAGCGAATATTCAATTTATGGCTGCATTTATAAAGTATTCTTAAATTTCACTTCGCAGAATTAATTAACTGAAACTTTTGTAAGCATTAAATGGTAAATAGGTAGTGAAAAAGCTAGCACATCTAATCAAAATATGACAAGATACCTAGCTATTTAATTTACTTATTACACAGTTAATCCAGTTTACAGAGGTAAATCCGTTTTAAATAAATATTTATGGCAGTAATATTACAATATTATATTTCCACTCCTAAAAATTGCCATAATGCATTTTTTAACGCTTTTAATTGTTCTTAGCAGGCATATTGCTTTTCAAATGTTATAAGCACCAGCATCCTGAGGTATGTAGGTGTCCCAAATTCATTATTTCCGCATTAACACAACTGCATTCGCGTTTAACGAATCATATTAAGACAAAAAACTCAATAGGGCAAAGGATTATTATTTTCCTCCTATATATTTTGAAAATCATTGAAAGAATATAGTCGGAGCCTTTAAGTCCGTTAATTGAGCCAGTAGGTTAATAAATGTTGAGATGAATACGAAATGATACGATTTAAGCAGTTTAAGAAGTTCTTTGTTCATTAGGAATTTATGATCGTAGCATAAAAGGGCGATTGCAATACAAATACTTTATTTATGAGGTCTTTAAACACAATTAATGGAATGACTATCAATTTTAAATGCCCGCGAAGCTACTCATTGATATATGAATGGTAAACACAAACATGGGTAGAGTGACGGGAGTAAGAACGAACACCGTAATTAGCCAGAAATGCATGCTCTCTAAAGGTTTTTTATGGCTATTTGAGGAAACAGCCTGGAACAGAATAGGAGAAGAACATTGAATACCGCTTCCTTGGATTAATGAATTTTTTGCTCTTGATCCAATTTAATCTCAGGTATACCTCAAAGGAGAATAGCGATAACATTTTAATTAGCTAAATTAGAATTTTCACTCGAAAATGACCCAGGACATGAGCTCTAGAATTTCATTGGAGTTAGGCAGGAGTTAGACATCAGAATTCGGAACGCTGGATATATTCAAGCAACATACCGTTACATTTATGCTGGAATCGACATAATTATAAAAGTTATTCATGAATTTTCAGTAACTCTAGCAATTTTTGTTTACTCAAAGGTAGGCGAATGAAACACGTGGAATCCGATTCTAAGGTTGGATCATAGAGAAAAACAAGCGAAGATTGGTGGTAATTCACGTATTAGATGTCAATGTTTTCAAGGAAGTTATTTAATTTTGATTTTCAAATATACCTTTAATTCCAATGCAACAATTTCAGAGTGTAAAAATCATCAATCAAAATTTCTTTGGAATACCTTTAATTCTTTAAGTCCCTACCATTCGTCTTGAATCAGAGGAGATGATGAACGTACACTTATATTTTTCATGTGAAAAATTAACGCTCAAGAGTCTTAAATTTATTTCTGTGTAACAAAATAGAGACAAACAGCAATTTTGAAATTACAGCAGTCCATGAAATTGAATTTATTGAAATAAATTAATTCTTCGAGTGATAGAATAATTCCAATCAGATAAAAGTGTTTCTTTGTCATGGTTTTTAAGTAGAATATCCAAGTTTGTTCAATATTTTATTTCATTCCCATATTAGGCTGGACTGGCTCCATTGTATGCATATGTAATGACTTCTCAAACTTTATTTTTAGAATATGATAGCTTAATAGACCATTCAATGATTTTCTTGGCAGACTGGCAAATGACAGCTTCATCATCCGCAATCTTGACTGATTTTATTGATTCCCCATCTACATTCATTCATATTACCAGTGAATACCATGCCTCTTGTCACAAATTCCTCTAAATACACGCCGTAAAACACACGTGTTAATGTCCATCTTGTCTCTCCCCTCCTCGTAACACTGCCCATCTGGACACTCCTTCCGTCGCTCAATCCTGAGTACCCCTGACTTTGCATAGAAGACTCCTACCTTTCCAAACTACTTATTTTTCGGTAGAATGTTGAGCATTTCTACAATTTCACTCTAACGAACGCTTTCTCGAAATATGCGAGACGAATACGTTTACATGTACAACCTGACTGAATTTTGTTTTTCTCTCTATTAGTGGCCTCATAACAGCAGGAGCATCATTCATGTCGCTCCCTTTAATTAGCTCAAAACGATCATCCTCGAAGTGATCTTTTTATCTGCACTTAATCCTCTTATTTATCCCCTTTAGCTGAGTGCGAAATGAACACAATTGTTTTATAGTTCTCACGTATGCCTGCCATTTCATTATTTGGAATAAGAGCTAACAATGATCTGACGAAATAATTCGACCAAAATCCTACCTATTGAATTAATGAACGTGGGTTAAAGAGTTTACATGAAAAAATTCTCACGAACGTATTCATAAAAACTCTTTTATCTCTCATTTACATGACCCCATATGTTGGAAAGTTGCCAACCCAAACGGATAACTTACTCTTTAATTAGCTTTTACTCTCTCCATCTTACCATCAGTAATAACTGGACCAACCCTACCCTCCTCTATTTAATACTTTCTTTATGTACGTATTCTTTCTGGCCCAATTTTTTTTCCATGTAGTTCCTTCATATATCCCTTCCATCTCTCTACGGTAGTCATGGTTCAAATAATAATCTTCCTGAGCCATGTTTGATTGTCTGCGAGAACCCAATTACACCATTTGTAAATATTCCAATGCCCTAAAATGCGTGCTTTCTCACATTAGCTCTCAAATCATTCAGCAAAGCCTTTGTTATTGAAGCTATGAGTCGAAGCCAATGTTTTGAGCGGTACAGTCGTTTTAAATCAGGTAGAATCTTGGCAGATGAAGATTCGCGATCGGGGCGGCCTTCCACTTCGACAGACCCCAACCACGTCAAATTGGTGACAGATTTGGTGCGGGCAAATCACCGTTTAACTGTTAGGGAGATAGCTGAGGAAGTGAACATTAGTTTTGTATCCTGTCAGACAATTTTCGCAGACATATTGGACATGACGCGCGTCGCACCAAAATTCGCCCCGCAGGTGCTGACTGATGAACGGAGACCAAAACGTGCGGACATTCGTCAGGAACTCCTGGATCGAGCCAATAGTGGCCCAGAGTTTCTTGATGCCATCATAACCGATGACGAAACCTGGGTATACGGTTATAATATTGAGACAAAGGCCCAGTCTTCTCAGTGGAAAGGTCCTCATTCTCCGCAACCAAAGAAAGCTCGCATGCCCCGGTCCAATGTGAAGCAAATGCTGGTGTTTCATCGATTGACAAGGGCTGATTTATTAAGAATACAACCCTCAAGGTCCAATGGTCAACAAAGATTTCTAGTTAAAGATTTTGAAGAGGCTGAGGGTCGCAGTGAGCCGAAAGAGGTCGTACATGTGGAGAAACAATACATGGGGTCTCCACCACGATAACGCGCCGGCTCACGCGGCGCTGTTCGTGATTGAGTTTTTCACCAGAACCGGAACCTCCGTGATGTCGCAGCCACCCTACTCTCCAGACGTGCTTCCATCAGACTTTTTTTCCTGATGAGGATACCTAAGGCGGCTTACCAGGCAGGGTTCGAGAGCAGGAAGAAACGTTGGCAAAGGTATTGTCAGCCAAGACATGTAGTTTGAGAGCGACAAGTTCGATTAAGCTGTATCCGTCGAAAAAAACAAATTATAAAATCAGTCCTGTTTTTTTATCACACCTAGCATAATATTTCATGGGTTTCCAGTTCCCATAATATTAATCTAAAGTTATAAACCAGTTAACTTTGATAAAACATGGCAGTCATTTCGTGAAAAGCTGATCATAATAGAGATAGTGACACAAAAAATTTATTTGACACGTTATTAAAATATTATGTTCAATCCCTATAAATTGTTTACATCAGTATCAATTTTACTTCCAAAAGTTCAGTGTGATTGGATGAAAGCGAAAATCCTTTAATAAAAAGAGTGAATGGATAAAAACATTAGCTAGACATACTGGAAAAGGTAAGCCTTGCGACATTTTCAGGAAGTCTTTGCCACACACAATACGACTTCAGGGGCAGTGATATCTAAACAAATAGGGATTATCTAATGAAACTAGCTTCTTGTGCTATTATCCGGTGGAGTTCGTTCCTTCAATAATTGGTCCTTATAAATATAGCAAAGATGAATATATTAAATGAAAAACATAAAAATAGACTGGAATAATAAACGAATTTTCAGAAACCTTTGATTTTATTTGTTACATAAGTTGGGGAGAAGAAAAGGGAAAGGTGAAGGCCTTGAAGCAAGAGAGGATTATTTAATATCGCCCACGAAATTGAATGAATACGATTTTTCGTTTGCATACATATTTGTCTTCGCTGCTGCTCAGCCTCCTTTGTGGTAATTTAAACAGGAAAACGAAGACTTCTATTGAAGTGCAAAACTAATTGTGCAAAGTTTGCTACCTGTTTCCAAAGCGTTTGAAATCCGATTTGGGCAATTTGCTTCCTTGGGGTATTACTTCATGTTCTTGGATGAGAAAGAAGAGGTTTGGTTAATTAAAGGAAAGAAAAAAGATAGCTTGATAGCAAACCTCGATAAATAGGTGAGCGGAAGCTGTTACATCAGCTCACTTGAAATTTATCAGGTACGTTTAGTGTGACTAAGAAAATGGAAGTGTCTTGCAATATTGCATTTGGTTGAAATGAGCCCACTGTAACGATTGCATATTTGTATTAGCTTAAATTCTTCCTAAACAAGCAGCTAGAACATAGATAACTTATAGCTAATATGGAATAAATTTAACTTCTATCAATTCCTATCCGAAACTTGGTTCAAACATTAAAATGCTATTGAAATAGAGTTTAGAATATTAAATTTCTTTAGATTGAGGATGTATAATGTTTAGCGTCAAACAAAATCTGACATTTAGCGTCAGGCAAAAGTTGTCAGACTTTGAGCGTCAAAGAAAAATATGGTAATCACGACGGCGGACAAAGGATCAGTCGTTGTGCTAACCGCAAAATACTACGACGCTGAGGCATTACGCCAATCAAACGACCTTTCTTGCTATGCCCCCCTACCCCAGGATCCTAACCCTTCATATCAGAAGGATAATCTTTCTAATCTGTCCGATTTTGGCCCCAAAGAAGGCCTTTCTGCCAAATATATATCCATTATTTCTCCACCTAATCCTAATACCCCCATTTCTATTTGCTACCCAAAAATTCACCCTACCAACAACCCTGGACGCCCCATTGTCTCCACATTGTCAGTCCACATCACTTTTGTTCCCAAATTGTCCCTCCGTTTCATTTAAACGCCCGCTGAACTTGTGAGACATTTTCAAGTCAACAAAACCACCTGCGAGCACCCCCGTCTCTTCCCCGCCCCTGTCCGCACCACAAAACTGCCCACACTGCCACCTTCTAAGACCCTCTCCCTTCTTCATTACCATCTCCCAACCCGACGCCAACAGCACCTCAAAAAATATCATATATCGCCTCTCCTGTAACTTCTGCCCTGCCTTCTACGTGGGCGAATGCACGACCACCCTTCCCCTCCGCATGAATAACCACCGCTATTCCACCAAATCACCAGCCTTCCTTAATTATCCCATCCCTACTCACACTGATTCCCACCACCAATCTTTTGAGACTGCTTCTCCGTTTCGGTGATTGAAACCCTTCCCAAATCTGCAAGTATCATAGAGGTGATAACCCGCGAGATGGCGCATATCTGGGTGCCCCAGTCGTTTAGACCCCCCGGGATGAACCAAGCCCACTGAATGCATCTAATAGCAACCTAAATATCCCCTCTCACCTCCGTGTTAATTTCCAATTGTCTCTAATCTCCCCTTTCCTCACCCCTCCCCCGGACATGTCCTCTCCGCTCTTCCCCGTGAACGCCATTGTGATGACGACGGTCATGCTGACGAAACGTCAAAACAACATATGTGAGTGTCCTTTCTTTGTGTTTCTACCCCAGCTTCTCATCCTTTGTCTACCTCTTCCTATCCCCCCGCACACCCTCATTCCACTTGGCTTCAGAGGCTTTCTTTACGGCCCGTAGATTTCTCTTCACAGTGTTTTGATGGACAACGAGGACGATTCTTTGAAGATGACGACGGTTCAATTCCGTGCTATGATGAGAGCAAAGAGCGGGTGCAGCCATACTAAAAATCTTAGAATTGATCTGCTAATGTCTAGGAAAGTGAATTATGTATGTAGGAAAATAAAAAGGTAAGTAAATTGTATAGGAATGCATTTTTTTATGACCTGACGGGCACAACATAAAAAACTTGGCCTCGTAAATTTTAGTGAGGTAAAATGCCACATAGTTACTTTCTTTCGATTATTAACCGTGGCTCTAAAGCTTATCTCTTAAAAATTGATTAATTTTGCTAAAACCACATACTAGTATCTCACGGCAAATTTCAAAAATGTTTTCTCTGGAAGTGGAAACATTAGGAATTGTTTGTAAAAAAAAACATTACTGAGATAAAAATGATTTTCATAAAATGAAAGTACTCTCAATTTTGAATACATTTTAGTTTGTTTTTGGGAAGTAGATATTATTTTTTTGCAACTATTGCTTGCTTCTAAAGGTAAAAATATTGTTGAAGATTTTTTCTTCTTGTGGAAAAAAATAATTTCAATATATATATAAACAATTTTATTGCTCTGGGAGCAAAGTCCCTTGGAGCAGAATACAGGTTACATTAGGTTTTGAAACCTATGGAGTGAAACTGGTTCTAAACTAGTGAAACAAGACATAATTTAACATCAGTTGAACGAAACATATAGTACAACACATACATACAAATACAAAGAACAATAGTTAAATATTTAGCCTGATAGAACAGTAATAAGGTCATTTTGGTAGTGTGGTAGACAGATATTCAAACATTTTCTTGTTGAATTGGGATGTGTTCCTGGATAATTTTACATTATTCGGCAAAGAGTTCCATAGTTTACTGGATGAAATACTGAATGACTTTTCATATATAGCCGTGCGGTATTTGGGAAGATGGAATGTTTTTGTAATGCGGGTTGATCTCTTTGTCGTAAGTGAATTGAATATAAAATATTCATATAAATATGAAGGGGTTTTTGAATTCAGAACTTTAAATAATTGTGAGGCCTTTTGAAGCATTCTCCTCTGATCGAGTTTTAACCAATTCAACATTTTATAGTAAGGAGTTACACGTTCATTAAAACGCATGTTAAAGATGAATCGTAGACAAGAATTTTGGAGCCTTTGTAATTTTGTACTTAGCTCCTTATTCACATCATCGTAGACAACTGAGCAATAGCCGAGATGTGGTAATACTAACGTTTGAACAAGCTTCTGGCGTAAAGTTATAGGGATTAGGTGTCTGAAATGCTTCATTATGTAAAGAGTTTTGTGAACTTTATTAGAAATGGTATTTACTTGCTCGCGCCAGGTTAAGGTGCTACTTAGATAAACTCCTAAGCTTTTCACTTTATTTGAGTAGTCAATTTGAATATTTAAAACACTTATTTTAGGGAGATCACTTGCGAGCAGCATATGTACATTCGCGGTGCTTCTAAAGATTATCGACTTGGTCTTTTTGGGATTTAGATTTAGCCGATTTTCAGTCAGCCATTCACAGATGAGTTGGATATCCTTGTTGACCAAGTCAATGGAATGGTTAAATTCAGAGGGGTAGGACTCAAGATATATCTGTAGAGCGTCAGCATAAAAGTGATGTTTACAATGAGTTATTATGGTAGCTAGTTCTTTTATAAAAATAGTAAATAATAAAGGCCCGAGAATTGACCCCTGTGGAACTCCACATAGGACAGGTTGGAAAACAGATACATTCCCGTCTTCATCTTTAACAGCTTGCTGACGATTAGACAGATAGGAGCGAAACCAGCGAAGGACAGAGTAAGAGAACTTGAGTTTGCTCATACGTTCCAGTAGTATGCCGTGGTCTACTGAATCAAAAGCCTTGCTCAAATCGAATTGGACTAAAAATGTTACCTTTTTTGCGTCTATGGATCTGCGTATATCATCAGTTACCTTTATCAAAGCCGACTGAGTGCTATAGAGCTTACGAAAGCCCGACTGATACTCATCAAAGAAATTGTGCCGCGTAAGATGCACCACTGTAACCGTATGAACGATTCGCTCGAGAGGTTTGGAAATAGAGCAAAGAAGTGCAATAGGTCGGTAGTCAGACATTTCTTTCGGAGTTGTTATTTTCATTATTGGCCGAACTAGGGCAGATTTCCACAGGGTAGGGAATATGGAGTAATTGAGTGAACAGTTATAGATGTTTAGTATCATAGGCATTACTACTGGGAGAATAACGTTTAGCATTCTTGCACTGATTCCATCGACACCTGTTGAATCTGATTTTAAACTTTTCACTTGTGTTATCAGCATTTCGGGTGTATAGTGGGGGAAGTAAAGCCTTCCATCGTCAAAGTCAGAGAATAATGCATGATCTAATGAAGTGAGATTATTTTGGGTTTGTGTAGAATGGTTACCATCATTTTCATCCTTGAAAGCAGACGTGAGAAAGTAGCTATTTAAATCATCCAAGGGGAAGTTCATTTTGAATGGGGGACGTCTAGGCTTTCCAAGTCCGAGGCGCCTCAGCTCCTGCCAAGTGGACTTTATGTCCCATTTATCGGAAAAGCACGAAACATAGTATTTTTGTTTAGCGGTACGGATTCGGTGCTGCACTTGATTGCGAGCCACTTTGTATTGTTCGTGAAGGTTCGGGAGTTGAGTTCTTCTGAAATTACGGTGAAGACGATCCCTAACGGCCATGAGGTTCCTAATTTCGGAGGTGAACCATGGAGCTGGATGACGTTTTGGCTGAATAACTTTTTTTGGCACATGTGTATCAAAGAGTATTGTATTGAAGATATTAATTTTTTTATCCACCAGATGGGTTTTGAAAAGTTCACTTAGATTAGTTTCAAGTGAGTCTGCAGCAAATTTGGACAAATCAAAATTCTTGAAATCACGAAAACACATATAATTAGGTTTATAAGTTTGCAATTTAAATCTATATTTAATGAAAACTAGTTCGTGTTCAGACAAAAAAGAGACAGGGAGCTGTCCATACTCTTCAACCTTGGACATGTCGTCGACAATAAAGAGGTCTAGGAGGGTACTGCTATTCACAAGATTATGGGTGGGCTGGTAGGGAATGAGAAATAGGTTACAACTAAATAGTAGGTCACTGAGATAGGTGCTATTGTGCGTTTTCTTCATGATGTCAATGTTAAAGTCACCACACAGAATCACGCCTTTGTAGCTAGGAAGAAGACGGATCAGAGAAGGCTCAAAGTCTTCAGACATATAGCCTGTTTTGGGGGGTCTGTACACGACACAAAACAATATTTTACCCTCCTTTCCAGCTATTTCAATGAACATATATTCTGGCCTGAAGGGGGAGCCATCAGACTTTAACAGCAATTTAAATGATAAGCTCTCGTGCAAGTACACACAAACACCACCACCAACTCTTCCTGGTCTGTCATTTCGCAAAATGTTGTAATTACTTAGTTTGACGGATTCCGAAGAGATGTTTTCGTTAAGCCAACTTTCAGAAACAGCAATGACATGATAATTTCGAGCAGAAAAGTAGTCCCGGAACTCATCAAGGTGTCTGAATAATGACTGTGCGTTTACATGGCACATTTTTAACATTTCTGTGGAGTTAGGCATTTATGTGAAATTACTGAGATCTTCGAAACAGGTAATCACACTTCGTTCCCCCCCGTCACTTATTCTCGTGTAAATCCTTCCTCCTCGTATCCAAAGATATTTGAATTTTCCTGCTCTTTTGAGTTCCCTGGCTTTAGCGTAAAGTTTCCTATTGAACTGTGTGAGGGCCTCGTTTATGTATATCGTCTGATTGGGGACGTTATTAAACCCAATGTCACGTGTACTAAGGTCGCGTTTAACTCTCCGCCGGCTAAGGAACTCGCTAACCATTCCTTGCCTCAAAAATCGAAGCATAATGATGGGGGGCCGATCTGAGTCACTACGAGTTTTCACACGATAGACGTAATCGATGTCCGATGTAATCACTTGAACTCCTATTGCCAGGCCTATCTGATGGATGATAGCACTAAGTATTTCACCTTCTTTGATTGGAACCCCCTGGATCTCAACTACATTTCTCTTGGTTTCTTGCTCTAGTTGGTGGGTGTATTGTTCTAGTTCTGACACCCGTTTCTGCAACTGGCACAAATCACCAATTGTTTTCTCGAGTTTTTCACCAAGGCTTGCAATTGCACTGTTGACCTGGCTAATGGACTTGTTCAACTCATTCATTGTCTCGTGGCACCACAGAAGGGACTTTTTGATCTCACCTTGCTCGTCCTGGAGGCACTTGATTCGAGTCAGGATTTCGTTCAGTGTAGCAGCTGCGGGTTCTTCACCAGCAAGGCTGCCATTGCTTTTAATAGGGGTGGTATCACTTCTGATGGAACGTTTCCTCTCAAGACACGAGACACAGTGCCATGGCCGTTGCAGTTCCTCCAGGGTTCGTAGGTTTTCCTCCGTCATCGAGGAACAAGCAAGATGGTACTGTTCACGGCAATCACCACAGGAAACATTGCCTTTGACGCGCTTTACAATGTGACCACATTTCCCACAGTTTGACGGCATGTTGAGAGAGCAGAGAGACGTCCGTTCACTACCAAGGACATGAAACGACTGTGTTACATTGAATATTACATTTGATAAAATATAGTTTTTCCCAAGGCAATTTTACTATGGTCCAAATGTGATTCCGAGAATGCAACAGTCCTAAAGAATACATCGGAAAGAAGTTTTTCGGGAATCCTCTCGGTTCTGTGCATCTTTCTCAATTTTATGGTATCTTCTACACCTCTTTAGGTTTTTCAGATTTTCATTATATATGGCCGTGCACCCTCCCTCGCATTCAATTTTTTCGTCGTTCAATCAATTGATCGAAAAATAATGCGTCAAGTTAAGCCTATGCAAAATTCCCCTAGAGGGGTAATTCGTTTTAATATCCTTTCATAGTTCATATTTCACTTTTTCCGTATCTAATTACCTTTCCATCTGTATGCCAAATTCAGTGCCAAGTCCAATTGATTATTCCACTGAATTATTCACTGACTCCTGATGGCACATGGTCATCTATGCATTTGATGATTTTGACATGCCTTGGTTTTTAACTTATAGTTTTCAGTTGTTATTTGGCACAATTTTTTCGATAAAATTGTTAGTTTGACTAAACGTATTTTTTTCGTTTAACCTTTTTATTTTTACAGTAGATTACTGTATTTAATTTATGATTTATCTGTTTTCTCGATATTTTAGCTATCAATTTTGCACAATCACAGAATGTTTTGAGTTTACTAAGAGATGAATCATTACATATATCAAACCTTGTGTCATTTTAGTTAATAATCACCTGCCTCACACTGAAATTCTCATGGATAAATACACCATATATATAAAATATAAATGTCTGTGAAATATACTGAAATTTTGAAAAAAATATTTGGAAGAAAATAGTAAAATGAACTGGTACTCTCTTGACTCAAGAAAGAGGCATGATATTGACGTATCACAATATAGGGCAAAGCGTCTCAAGTTGGGCAGTCCTTCGAACCAGAATCTCATAGCTCGAACATTTAATCCTGATCCGGAAGGAAAATGAATACATTTGAAAAACAAATAAATTAATCTCTGTTCGAAAAGCCAGAGCAAATTTATTTGAGCAGGCTAATCAAATAATGATGCAATATACGCTTGAATTGAACCACATAAAGGTAAATATAATCCTTTAGCCAATATAAGCTGGGCTATTTTGGCTCGGCGATTATATAGACTAAATGTAGTATAAGCTGTCAAATAAATAGAGGAGAATATGCATCAATTGAGATTCGAGATAAAACGAACATCTATTCAAATCCTATTTATATCCGTGGGGATTTAGTAGGTACCAACAGGGGAATGGTTTCTATCGTCATAAATCCGCTGCAGCCAGCATTCCGATCCGATCAAGCTAAGCTCTGACACGAGACGTCATCCTCAGGAAGCATCTGTTTCGGCCTATTTGTCACATTTATGTGTAGTAGAACTCCAAGTGGACCACCGACGCACCCTCCGAGTAAGGGACTCAAAGATTGATGGGTGTTTACGATTCGAGGGCTTAGTGAGACTTCGCCATTACCACTGTCTCACCCATGCTCTCCTCTGTAAAATTAAACATTAAAAATAAAAAAAACGTTTGGTGCACGGGGTAATTACAGTACAGGTATATCACCGAAATTATCTCATATATTTGTCCAGAGAGGATCGATTTTAAAGCTTTCTTAGATTCGTGGGTCACAACTGTCGATAAGTACGTATTACGTTAGAGATTATCTCAGACTGCGCTCTTTAGTCCAACGCCCCAACGGTACTAACAGAGGTTAGGCATGGATGAATAACGGTGAATATATAGAAGGAGAGAGAAGATTTGGGCTTTCAACACACTCCGACAGCTGAGGTCAAACCACCGAACCACACACATTCATAAAAATCTCCGATTAAATCATCAATGGTCATGTCAGAATTTGAGCTCGTGCCCTCAAAGTTAGGCAACAAACACTCGCCTCTTGCAAACGGGTCTAGAAAACAGCATCCAAAAGACAATTTAAACGATTATTTCAAAATAATGATAAAAGAGATCCACGACAATTTTCCGTACTTCCACAAATACTTAAAGTTATTCAAAATACTCTCCCCTTGCTTCAATACACTTGCAAAGACCTGCCTGCCACGCCTGGAAGTTACCTTGAAACTCCTCAACGGGAATGTCTCTCAGGAACGCTGTAATATGCTTTTGGATGTTTACCACGGTCTCCCAATGCGTTCCTTTCAGCTCTCTCTTCAGTCGGGGATATCAAAAAAGTCACATGGAGCCAAGTCGGAATTCTAAGGGGGCTGAGAGACAACCCAAGAGGGTGGTGCTCTAGGAAGTTGGTAACGATGAAAGACGTGTGGTTGGAGGCATGTGGAGTGTGGCTGCGCGCTCCATCGCGCCGAATTAAAAAGTCGAAAAGCGCACTTTATGCGGGGGCACGTCTTTCCGCTCAGACTGCTCGGAGCAAACGGGCAACCTGCTGCGTTGAAAAGGATGATCTTTCACCAAATTTCCCGACTGGTTTTACCTCGCTGCCATAAGTATTCGCGTCACAATAAAATCTATTTACAATTGCGCACATAATATTTACAATATTTTTACTTCAGCTCAGTTTATTTGCAATCTAAACAAAATAATGAATAGAAAATTGATATCAGAAGAACTGGATTTTTTTAAGCGGTGTTGATGTACAAGTTTACGTCAATAAATGACTAGCAAAACTTGATTGAGGCAGAGGCAAAAACAATCAAAGTAATTTTATTAAATTAATTTAGCTGTTCTGCATTTTCTTCTTATAAATTTAGACATCATATCTATTTACGAATCCTTCATAGCCAGAAGCAATGAAGTCTTTTGTTTTCTGTATCTGTCAACAGGTAACCTTTTGGACAACATCCAAGTTAATTTTTTTTAGGGGCCCGAACAGATGAGAAGCATTAGATGCTAGGGCAGGGCTGTACGATGGAAGTCCAAGCGTTCCCAATGAAATTTTTGTGACAGCTGTTCCTCTCGGGCACAATCATGCAATACACATGCCATCTTACACTGACTGATTGACTGAAAAACAGCGAGAAGTCACGCAACCTCTAGCGAGCGTATGTTGTTATCTGCTGGCGAATATCCTATTAACTTACCCTCGTATATATAATTCAGAGTAATTTTTGCGGGTCAAATGGAAAAATGAAAATTTTAGAGTATCTATCTAAATTTTTTCGTAGCTATCTTTTATTATTCCACAGAGTACATCCTTCGTTTTGACCCCGAGTGCCTTGATTATTTCTCCAATTAATTTGTCACCTCTTGGTGCCTTCTTGTTTCTTAGGTATGCCGCGGGTCCCCCGAACACGCTTCTTAATATCTGCGAACCTCGATCCCCTTTACCTATCATGTTTTTATCTTTAATTAACCCACATTCTAGTGGTTTGGGAGCTTGAAAGAGTGCTTCAATGTGCTCTTTTCATCTATTCCTAATGTCGTCATCATCAATTGGTATTTTCCCATTAGTGGCTCGGATATTCTGCTATTTTGTTTTTCTTTACCCGAATTGCCTCTTTGCTAGTTTATAAGCCACCTCGTTCTTTCCCTTTTTTCATGTTGCCATTAATTTCCACGCAGTAGCTTTCTATCCATTCCTACTTTGCCTTCTTGCACTCTCGTATGACCTGGTTCCGCAACTGTTTATAGAGGGGGGATCGAGATGGTGCGGGGGCTAGCGCACTGGCTTCCCACCCAGAGGGCCCGGGTTCAAATCCCGGCGGTGTTGAATATTTTTCAGAGGTATCTCGATCCCTACTTGAGGTGCTTTGTGGAGGGCACTTTGAGTGAGTACGCCGTCCGTCGGATGGGACGATAAACTGCGGACCTCTTGGCGCCTTTCGTAAAGAGTAGGCTAATGCCGACGCCGGGTTTCTCTCC
Organism: Hetaerina americana; assembly: GCF_022747635.1. NCBI lineage: Eukaryota > Metazoa > Arthropoda > Insecta > Odonata > Calopterygidae > Hetaerina > Hetaerina americana. The sequence goes on from NW_027286292.1 coordinate 21,838,190, forward strand.
ACCCTTCATCCTTTCCTATCCATCCCCTATGGCGCAAATGACCTCAGCTGTCGGTCGCCTCCCCTCAAAACTACTACTGTTTATAGAGGTCTTTTTCACTCTCATTTCTTGGATTCTTGTAATTCCTTCTTTCATCTACATCTACATCTACATAATACCCCGCAAGCCGCCGCAAGGGCGTGTGGCGGGGGGTGTTAGGTCACCAACCGTAAAAAAGAAAAATACCACATGCAAAAAAACAACACGGAAAATTACACCCACAGCAGCGCACACGCTCATGCAAAAATCCCTTCATCCAATACTCATGCAAACACATATACCGCAAAACAACTAAAAAACTGCACCCCATGATGCGGCACGAAAGCCATCCTACAACACGGAAGCCAGGACACAACAAGCAAGAAATTGAAACACCACATGAAAATGCACCACGAAACACTCTGCCCCCAAAGAGTCTTTAAAAGGCAGGGAATGCGACCCAACGTTGCAGGTAGCAGGAATTTCCCGCCGCGGAGAGGGACGAGGGGTTGAAAGGGAAACTTAAAAACAGATGAACAGAACACGAATGAGGTCATTCGGAAAGAATGGGTTATTATAACAAAACACACAAGGTTAGTGGAAGAGCATGCATTTAACATGCATACAACTAATTATTTTTTAGACGCTGAGGGTGGCAAGTGGAATTTTTGCTATCTATAACCCTGCAGTTGCTATCCCGTATTGTCCGTGGGAAGAAGGAGTCCTTGAGTCGGCTAGTTCTGGCATCTATTTCCCGAATTTTATATGCATGATCCAAGCGACCAATGTATGTAGGAGTACGAATAATTTGCGAGACCTCGGTGCTGAAACATGCGGATCTAAATTTATTTAATAATTTCAATCTTGCATTGAATCGTCTCTCAGCCAATGATTCCCACCCCGACTTTCTTTCGTCTAAGAGACCTCTTATTTGAGCTGTTTTCAATGACTTCTTAGATATTTCAGCCTTATGCAAAAGGAGAAACTTTTTAGCTTTGGTTATTATATTCTTCATTCCTTGCCATCGACCGTCAGTGCAGTTATTCATTATTTCCTTCTGCTACCGTTTCGATGGCCGTGGTGAACCTTTCTCTTCCGCTCTTTTCTTCCAGTATCCTTGTTTTCCATCTGGGTTGTTGTGTCTCTTTCTTCGTCTTCTTGAATCACAAGCTGCTTTCCATGGTCACCAGGTTCTGACAGCTATTTATATCTGCGCCGGGGTAGCTCTAACACTTGTAAACTTGGTTTTTGTATCTCTCCCTGAAAAATATGTACTCAATCCGATGTCTTGCTTTTTCTCCGGGCATCTTCCATGTGTCTTCTCGGACGTTGATCAAAGATGGTAATTGCCACTGCCAATGCTTCTCTCATTGCAGAACTGTATCAGTCTCTTCCCCTCGGCGTTTCGTTTCCCAAATCCGAAGAATCCCACGCTACTTCCCTCTCGACCCTCACCGACCACAGCGTTCCAATCTCCCACTACTATGATGTTTCCCTCCCTTTTACTGATCCTAGAACCTCTTCCAGTGTTTCGTATACTTTGTCTATTTCCTAATTTGATCGGCTGGACGTCGGTATACACACCTTTACTATCACTGTGTCCGTAGGTTCTGTCTCTAACTATATCAACATAATCCTTTTATTATATTGCCAGCACACCAATATTTTCCTTGCCCATTTCTTCATGAGTATGATCACTTGTACAATATCCTGGTCGTCTCCAGAGTATATCACGAGTCGTTTGCCCCTGCCAATTTTATTTCACCCAATCCCAGGATACCTATCCCCAGCCTATCCATCACCAACTTTGCATTTACTTATTTCCCGTACGCCCTTAATGACCTATATTCCTTATCCCCACTCCGCATTTATCCAACTTCACAGATGTTCCCCTCCCAGTACTCCCCACCCGGAGATCCGATTATGGGACTGGTTTATCTCCGGAATATTTTACCGGGAAGAAAGTCATCTTGTCTTATTTGAATGCAAGGCTGCATATTGTAGGGAGAATAATGTCATGGCTCCACATTGCCTTTAACGTTGCAGTACTGCGACGTTAAAGTGAATACCCTGTACTTCACTCTCCCCCGTAGCTGTGGCAGCTGATGCCGAGCTGACGTACTCTGTCTGGGCCAGGAGTGCCAAATAGTGAAACTGCTGCCTTTCATCATGGGTTAATGGATTTTTCTCGGTTCCTCGTCCCGAAATACCATTCTTGTATTTTTTTTCTGTTAATGTGTAGTTTCCTTGATCCGAATAACAATTTGCAATTGTTTACTCAAAGTCCCTGTCATCAACTCCCTCCTCCTTGTGAAAGCCTCTTTGCCTAGCGCCATTCTTCTCCTTACGTCCCTACTACTTTGACCTTGTTGGTCAAAAAGACTACCGAGATACGTAAACTGTTCTACATGCTCTATTTTTTGCCCACCTATTTTAATGTTAAGCTTGGCCTTTTTCTTTCTAGAAAATCGCATAACCTTTGTTTTATTAATATTGATTCTCATCCCATACCTGTCGCACTGAATTTCCTACTCACTCAGCAATGCTTGCAACCCCTTGGCTTACTGACAAACTAAAGCTTGGTCATCAGCAAACCTAACTGATTTTACGAATTCCCCGCCCACTTTCATTCCTACCTCGAGTTCTTTCCATGCCTCTTTGATCATTTCCTCTGCATACAGGTTGAACAGCAACGGTGATAATGGGCAACCCTGCCTTACACCCCTTCCTAACACTGCCCATCCTGCCTCCCCGTTTCCCACCCGCACCTGAGCAGTCTGAGACATGTACAGGTTGCGGATTAGCCTCCTTTCCCTCCAATCTATTCCTATTTTCTGCAGAATACTCATTAGTTTTTCAAATTCACTCAATCAAACGCTTTTCCGAAATCTACGAAACAGGCAAACACATCCTGGTTGTATTCTATATTCCTCTCGATTAATAATTTCATTACTGCAATGGCATCACGCGTACCTCTCCCCTTCCTAAACCCAAACTGATCATCCCCTAAGTAATCATGTGCCCAACTCTCTATCCTTTTGTTTATGATCCTGAGAACAACTTTAGCTGCGTGGGATATCAAACTTATCGTCCTGTAGTCCTCACAAGATGTAGCCTTTACCCTTTTCGGAATAGGAACTAAAACTGATCTCACAAAGTCTTCCGGCCAGATACCTTCCTCATAAATACTACGAATGAGCCCATATAGCCTCTTCCTCCCACATTTTCCTAAACATTTCAAAAGTTCCGCGGGAATGTTATCCACCCCCACGGCCTTATTTAGTTACGGACTTATAGTATATATATATATATATATATATATATATATATATATATATATATATATATATATATATATATATATATATATATACGAAATAGGATATCGAAGAAATGTAATAAAAAGTAAATCCACTGGGGTTTCAGCAGCCAAATGCCCCTATCTTTTGCCGAAACATAACACTCCGGAAGTTTTTTGTCTTACTACAGTGAAATGTCACAAGAGGAGAGAAAACAGATTAGGAAAGTTTGCTGTTTCCGGCGTAACTTTATGGAATATGCATAACATATTGTGAAGGAAATGAAATAATTGACTTGGTAATTTCACTCTCAAAAGTCTTTGGAATTAAAGAAGTCAATTATTTCATTTCATTTCAATAGATTAGGATAGGATAGCATGGAAGGGAGTCGTAAAGGATAGGAAGAGTGCGTTTCGTGGGCCACATAGCCGGGAGCAGAAAACGAGCAGCATTGGCCGAGACACCTTTAAACACGGAAACCCGCCAACCAAACAAACCTTCCAGTGGGAAGATCGATGGGTTACTGACCGGAAGACGGTTTCAATATGGTTGTTGCAATTTGGTAGCCTAATTTAGAAAAAACCCATATCCTTTTAAGGCCACCAGGCCTTCCTGGAAAACCATTGTCGGCTCAGAAAAAGGAGAAGGCCATCCCTACCTAATTTATGAATTACACAACATTTGGGTTTATTACTTCGCGACAATCCACCATTTCCTGCAAAAACCAAAAATTGGTTTGATAGGCATATTTGGCCAATGACAATGATAATGCTACAATAGTACCACAATGATCAACGTAAAATATTGATATTTTTCCTAAATTTCAAGAAATCAATTGGTATTCAATAGGTAACTGCCCATTAAAGAAATTTTTTTATATACTCTTAATTTAAGAACAAAAATATGAATGCTATTTACAGACGTGTAAAACTTTATGAGTGAAATATTTGAATTATAATGGCAACTGTTACAAAATGCTGGTAGGAAACGAAAACCATGCTATAATAATGGAAAACTGCTATTTTTTTGTTTTTAATGAACTATCTCCTTTGACATTAGTTATGAATTTAATGACGTAGTTTTGCCAATTTTACCAGTTAAAGGTTTGACTTATGGGATAAATGAATATTGATGATAATGTGAGCACAAAATAATAGGGGATCCTTTGTCCGGGGGGCGGTAAAAGTGTGTAAGTGTACATTATTTAAAAACAGGAGCCGATTATGACGACATGGTTTAGTATTGTACTCAATATCCATATAAGCACAATAAAAATACTAATTAAAGGAGCGAGAGACAACTGCTGATGAAAGTAATCTCATTTTAGATACCAAAAAGAAATAAAAAAACAATTTTAATTCAATTTTCCGAAGTATTCACCGAGAAGCAGTAAATAGACTAATGGAACTCCACTCAAAGAGCCAACAAGGACAGAATTAGAGATCTGTACAACGAATTTAGTGAGTATAAGCCCGAGTTGGATGAGATTCAAGTCAACACCCATCCTCTCGATTAAATTTTAAATGCAGACCAAGATACACAAATAAAATCCGCTTTTTTTAATTTCAAATATGGAGTGTATTAAAATGAAAAGTACATACTAATGGATAGCATTTTTGGCGTGATATGCCAGAAGCTATCTATTATGGAAGTTAATATAATTTTATGAAATCCGCAGTGAATTTTTATTTGGTCGATATAGGTTTTGACGCATTGTCTCAGACGTACTGACGACACAAAGTGCCGAAACCTAGGTCTTATCGATAAACGTTCACTGTAGATATCCAATATATTCTATCAACACAAAATCTAGCAACTGACTGTACATCATCTCCCACTTCATCTCTGTGTACTTCCTATCTCCCTTCATCCCGTCCGTCCTATCCTGTTCCTGCCCTTTCCTAATTTGCCTAACATTCTCCGCTTCATTACAGATTTCAACATCCTACAGCTGAACTATACCCCCTTCAACCCATTTACCGTCCCCCTGAGAATTTCTCCCAACAAATTTTCCTCGCACACCATACCAAGTACTTCCTCATTTGTTTTCCTTTCGATCCATTTCACCATCTCCATTCTTCTCCTCACCCTCATTTCAAAAGCCTCCATTTTGCTTCTATTGCCTTTTTCAGTACCCACGTATCCGGGCAACACATTGCTAAGTTCCATATCAAAGTTTTGACAAGTCTTTTTATATGATCCTTACTCAACACCCATGTCATCAACTTCCTCCTTCTAATAGAAACCACTTTTTCTGGTGAAATTATTCTCCTTAAGTCCTAATTATTTTGACCATATTGGTTCAAAACATTTCGAGATACGTAAACTGTACTACCTGCTCTATTTTTTTCCTTCTAATTTAATGTTTAGCTTAGCCTTTTTCTTTCTGGACAATCGCATAACCTTTGTTACATTGATATTGATTCTCATCCAATATCTATCGCATTAAGTGTCCAATGCACTCAGAAATGCTTTTAACCCTTTAGCTGACCGACAAATAATACCTTGGTCATCAAAAAACCTAATTGATTTTTTAACTTCCCTTCGACTTTCATTCCTACCTCCTATTCTTCCCATTCCTCTTTAATCGTTTCCAAAACACACACGTTGTATCGTACCGGTAATGTGTAACCCTGCCTTACACCCATCCGGACTCTCCGTTCTACACTCACACCTGAACAGTCTGAGACATGTCCAGGTTGCGGATTAGCCTCATGTCCCTCCAATCTATTCCTATTGTCTGCAATATTGTCAATAGTTTTTCCCAATTTTCTCTATGAAACGCCTTTTCAAAATCTAAGAAACAGGCAAATACCTCCTGGTTGTATTCCATATTCCTCTCGATTAATCATCTCATTACTGCAATGGCATCACGAGTACCTCTCCCTTTCCTAAACCCAAACTGATCATCCCCTAAGTAATGATTTGCCGTACTCTCTATCCTTTTGTTTATGATCCTTAGAACAACTTTAGCTGCGTGGGATATCAAACTTATCGTCCTGTAGTCCTCACAAGATGTAGCCTTTACCCTTTTCGGAATAGGAACTAAAACTGATCTCACAAAGTCTTCCGGCCAGATACCTTCCTCATAAATACTACGAATGAGCCCATATAGCCTCTTCCTCCCACATTTTCCTAAACATTTCAGTAGTTCCGTAGTAATGTTATCTACCCATACGGCGTTATTTGATTTCACCTTTCGTAATGCCTTATCTCATCGTTGAGTATGCCAGGACCTATGCTATCTTCTCCTGCGTCATGTTCCTTTCGATGTCTAGCCTTGTTCGCCCAAGTTCTATATCATAGAGTTCTTTTTTTTATTCATTTCCCCCTTGGATCTTTCTCTCCTCTCACTTGGATGTATATATCTTGGAACCTTTCTGAATCTACTATTACTATACCCAACATATCTCTGTTAGCAAAGGTTATTTCATCTTACTTCCCGAGAGTGGATTAACCTTGCCGTATAGCGCACCAATCTCACGATTTCACTGTAAAAATTCCATATCTTCGCACGGGATCTTTCAACATGCTTCTTTTGCTTAATTATTTGCCCGTCTGAAATAATTGCTTAACTTTGTACTTCCTTTTCCCTAGCTCTTTGCTTACATTCTTTCATTTTCTTCTCTCATCTATCTTTGCAATCATCTCATCCGTGATCTGTGGTTTCCTTTTCCTTTTGCCATTGACCTTTCATGTAGTTTCTTTGGCGGCTTTTGATATCGCTTTCTTGATACAATTCATTTTTTTTCGACAGTACTAAGCTCATTATCGTCATCCATGATTTTCTCTCCAGCCTGCTAATACTCCTTCGTTTTTAATTCACTTAATTCATCTACATTCCATTTCCTAATTCGCTGCCCCTGCCTTATCTTTTTAAAACGGTCTCTACACTTCATAAAAACTAAATTGTGTCCAGAGTCCGCATCCGTTCCCGGGAAGCTGTGCGAATTGATAAAACTGTTCCTGAACTTTTACCTAACCAGAATATAATCAAACAAATACCTTTCTGATTGGCTTGGCATTTTCCATACCTACGCCATTTGTTGGTTCTAAACCAACGGTTAGTGATGGCTAACCCCTGTTTTCTACAAAACTGAATGGCTTTCTTTCTGCGGTCATTCCTTGTGCCTAAACCGTAGTCCCCCACCTCATCATCGTTTCTTCCTTCCCCACCCTTATATAATGCCTCAGTACTATCAAATGTTTCCCTGCAGGGACACACGCGATTATGTCCTCTAATTAATCGTATATCCTATCGACCTCTTCCTCCATATAGTTTCTCGGTGGCATGTATGCTTGAATAATAACCAAGTTCGTTGGTTCTGCTTTAGCTCTACTAGTGATATTTTATCTGTTAGCTGTTCTATGTTGACTACGCTTCTTTCTACCTCTTCATTTAATAATATGGTGACCCCTCGTTGGCTCTAGTCCCCGCTGCTGTGTATTATTCTATTACTATTGCTCCAGTTATCCCCACTATCCTTCCATCTCACCTTGCATAACACTAAAATATCTATACTTCCTCTTTCTATCTCTCGCTTAATATACTCTAATGTCCCTGTCTTCATTATTGCCCTAATATTCCTAGTTCCTATTCGAACTAATTTGGTCTTCTTCCGCAGTATCTGTACTGTTGCTGTCGTTTTTTCTTTGCAAATATTTCGTGAGTTGACGACCATAGAAGCCTCGCCTCTCCCGCTGCCGGGTACGATACAAGGCTAATTCGGCCGAGTCCCGTAGTTGCCAGGAGTCATATTATCAACATTGTCCATCATTATGTTCCTGGGAATGATAATTAAGGTATTTTCTAGTTGCCTTTTTCAATATTGTTTTTGACGTAACACCATAAAACTATGGTCACCCCAATGGGGTCAGACGCCTATACAGCCACCTTGCTGGGGGACAGACGCAGCATGGACTTCCTTTCGTATGGCTCCTAACAATTGGGGAACCTGCCAGGAGCGATTATCATTACTCCCGCCAGCTCAGCTCCAGGTGTCATGGGAACGCATACGCCCCTCCACCACGTCAAATTTGTAGTCCATGGGGTGGATCCAATATATATAGCCGTTCAAATATGGATAAAACTATTTGCTTGTAATGTTGTGCTTTGTAGTAAAAATGAGCTGTTCTCAATAACTCTTCATAATTCATGACATTGCCAATCAAATTACCACTATGACGGTTTTCAAAGAGTTTATAAGCTCAAAATTAAGATCAAATTTTTGACGAAGCCATTGTGACCATTGGTTAAGGGTTATAAATATCAATTAGGATGAAATGAAAATAATAACTGCTTTAAGTGAACTAGTAGAAAGGATAGGTGAGCGGCATTAACTACTTGAAAATAAAAGCTGAAGGCTTACTGAATTTATTGAACATTATTTTGACCACAACTCTGTATATTCTTCTGAAAAACGAGATAATGGTGACCACTGATAGAATAATGGTAGAAAAAATATTTTATAGCCTATATTATATATATATAATATTCGTATATTTATATTTCTAATCATCTCAGCCGTGATCCATGGCCTCATAGTCCTTCTCAAACTAACACTTTCTATTATTCGTTTGCAGTTTTCCGTATCCCTCTTCGATATATTTCCATTTTCGCTCGATAGCGCAAAGCTCCTTTCTCTCACTCATAATTCCCTTTATAGCATGCTGTCACTCAATCTTTGTCAATCCAGGTAATGCGTCTTCATTCAATTTGATAACTCGCCGTCCATGATTTATCTTTTTCAATTGGACGCTAAATATACACTTCATAATTACTGAATTCACCTAGAATTTTCCTTGTACACCTACGCCTATTTTGGTGTCTAAATCAAGTTTTCATCATGAATAGCTCCTGCCTCCTGGAGATTTAATTGCCCTCTTCCCGCGGTCATTCATCGTAACTAAACCGTAGTCCACCACCTCATCACCATTTTTCCCTTCGCCTACCTTCAAATTCTAATCCCCCATCTCTATCTAATATTTCCTGCAGGAGCACATGAAAATACGTTTTCTATCTGATTGTTTACCGTTTCGTTTTTTTCCGCCATATAATTTGTAGGTGGAATTCACACCTGAACAATGACCATGTACGTCGGTTCTGCTTTCACTTTTACTAGAACTATTCTATGCATTGCTTGCTCTATATTGACTACGCTTCTTCCTACCCTTTTATTCAAATTATGGCAACCCCTCACTTGCTTTTGTCCCGTCAGCTGCATACTACTCTATATCCATCACTCCAGTAATCTCCGCTATCCTATCATCTCACCTCATATTGACCTAAAACATGTACATGCATTTCCTCTTTCCATCTCCCATATCATAGATCCTATTCTAACTAATTCGGTATTCTTTTGCGTCTTCGATACTGATGCTATTAGTTCTGCCGTGGGAGGGTTTTCTTGAGAAAACGACCGTGGAACCTTTGCCTCTCCCGCTGACGGGCACGGTACACCGCCGATTGGGCCGAGTTCCGTAGTTGCAAACACTCATTTTCTCTATACTGTCCATCAACAATGACTTGAGAATAATAATTGACGTGGTTTCTCATTATCTTCCTCAGTAGTGTTTTAGTGTGACTCCATCACTTAATAGCCGCCCTACTGGGGTCAGACGCCTATGCAGCCGTCTCACTGAGGGACAGCGCAGCGCGGACCAACTTCTGCCCGGCTCCGTTGATTGGACCTATGCGGCACGGGTGACCCTACCAAGAGCAATTATCATTTCTCCCGAGAGCACAGCTCTAGGGGTCACCTAAACGCACTAGCCCTTTAACCATGTTAAGTTTGTAGTCCACTGGACGGGAATGGCACAGATATATTTAAAGGAGCACACCCTGACATAATTTTAAATGGATAAAATTGTTTACCGTCCACCCTCGATGTAGGGTTAACGTGTAACCATTCCCTCATCATTTATTATTCTAAATAGTTAGCATCGCGCTCGTTAATTTAAGGAGTAAGGATAAGCCTCGCAAGCTAAGCACAAGGGCGTGTGAAATTCACAGATCAGGGTAAGGTGGTTGTTCCTTACCCTTTGCACCCTGTGGTTACAATGGAGGATGTGGTACTCGAAATATCATATGTCTTTTCCGAAGCAGATGTTGCCTATCAGCGTGCGAGGAAGTTGAACCCAGGAACTGCGGTCTGTAGCATAGCGGTCTACTACTAGACTAGCCGTCACTTTTAAAAAGATAGATTACGTCCTGAGTATCTCGGGAGCAATATTTATGAAAATTACGTTTAATTCTGCCTCAATTCATTGTGTTTAATTTCACTATGTATTATACGGACTATTAAAATTGTCAGATCCAAACAAATCTTTTTAAAATTATTTTCATTAGCAATGGGTATCTACGCTTGTGGCACAAATATTTGCATTTCTGTAATATATTTGCAATTTCTGTCATAAAATACATTAATCCCACGTTCTATTATTTTTGACGTTGAGGTTAATAATTCATTGCGAAGGCGAAGGGCAAAACTAATGCTTCCAAGATACTTCAAAATCAAATATTTAATTTATAGTATCATTTAACTTTTTTAATGCATTATAATCAAGTTTTAGTCGAGCAATTTAAGATCTTTGATGACTGACTAATGAAAATCGTGGAACTTGTGGAATCAAGCCACGTAACGGGAAAAAGAATTCTATTGAACGAACATCCGGCAGTAATGCATCGAATCCGCTTCTGAATGTTCCAAATGCTTATTCCTTTGGATATATGGTAACTGAAATTTACATTTCAACGTCACTTATATAATGTTTGGAGTGCATATTATTGATTCCATTACCTAATAGTCGGTATCAGCATTAATAGCCTCTCGCGTCACGTTTTAATCATATACGTGGATTTTGTCCATCAAAACTTATGCTTAAAATATATGCTTCTTCCGGCGATATATTGAGTGACAGTTCCTTCTTTTCTTATTTGATGACTTTTCCTCTGGAGAAAATGTCTAGGAAGACGGAAAGGAAATCCTTTGATTGCCCACTGCTTTACGATATCTCCTGGAGAGGAGTTTAAATGCTTCTTTTTTTATGGAGGAGAATAAACATTGAATGGAAAGCATAGTAAAAATCAAGAAGGGCTACAAAAGAGAAAAAACAACTTCCAAGGTTGACATGAGCTTCATGTGTGAGACCCCAGGGAGGACTCCAAATTCCTTAAATGTGCAAGGGTGGAAAACAAAAACCAACAGAGTTAAAAAATAAATAATTCATATTACTGGAATAGAGAAAATATTAAAATGCCGAAAAAAATTACTTATAAAAAGTTACCACGAAACAGGAGAAAATATGTGTAGTGATAAGACAGTAGAGAAATATGTTTTAAAGTAGACATGAATTAAGAAGAGTGGATTGCTGACGGTTTTGATGTAAGGAGAAGTAAAATACGACAGATTAGAAGCCGATTTGCTTACAATTTGGCAATAAAAATTGGAAAGAGTATTGATGAATGTATTTGAGAGAACGCAATTGGTAGTATTAAGTTGAACTATGCGAGGCTGTTTAACTCATGTCAAAGATGAACTGTCATCTTATATAGTTACAGTCTTCACTTTGTTGAAACCTCCCATATCGGAAAGAAATAATAAAAAAGAGCTGTGATTTCCACTATATTTATGTCCACCTTATCCACTGTCCACTATTTTCCACAAAAGCAATACTAATAGTATTTTCATTTATAGTATATTATAGTAGAAATCACAATTACTAATTGTCATTTCTCTCCAATTATTTGCCATGCTGAAATATATGGAAATCATGCAGGGTAGTAGGCATTCAAAAATATCGAAATATTTTGCAAATATATTGGTATGTTTTGACTTATTTTACCTAATATCCCTCTATAGTGCTTCCTTAAAAAATAAAAACGCATTGAAGAATCACACCTTATTACACGTATCTGAATCAGTGGCATGTGTACAAAATCAAACCTTGATCCAATTTCTACAGCATTAGGGAAAGCAATTTCATTTTTTGATTTTTATTGAATATTTCTTTGCTGTTCCACTTATCAGTATAGCAATTACGAAATAAATTCATGGCATAATTTTTTGATACAGTATCCTTCACATACGTGATCCGCGGTTAGGACTAATTAAAGACGAACTTTCATGTAAATTACCAATAAACATTTGGACGAGTCATAAATAAGTTAGGCATAAGTAACAATTAAGTGAATCCCTCTCTTTTACGGTATGAACAGAAAAGGAAAAACTGATTCCCTTAAGAAATTTTCCGTAACTGAATCCATAGAAATTAACAATATGAACGAAGAATTAGACTTTCATGGATGAAATTATTCATAATACATTTTTTCTGCCGCAAGACTTATGAATTTTCCGATTGCTATACATTTGAAGAATTAAAATGTTTTCTGAAACATATTTATAATAGCTAGCAAAATGTTAGCTTTAAAACGTTGCCATGTTGTTTCTCAGTATTTTAAGCACGACTTGAAAATGATCAAAGTACATTGTAGATTTTCCATCTGTGCAGAAAACCTAACATCAGAGTACTTGCGGGAAAAGCATTGCAAAGCAGTAACTATGGTCCTCCCCAATGTGGTTAGAGGTTTTATCATAATCCTGTTTTTCTTTATTGCCTTTCTAAACATTTAGAGTTTTTAGAAAGCCAGAAGCGATAAATGGTAATGTTTTCTACACCTGATATGTAAGCGTATCATTATGTTTTTGTAATAAAAATGCATAAATTTGCCACCGAAATATTTAGTTAATTATTCCCGTATTGAAATATATTTGAATGAATGTATGCAAAATATTGCATTTTAGAAAGCTATGACATTCGGATATTTTTAGGAAAAATGAAAAAGAAGCAGTTCAAGCCAAAAATAATTCCTTTAAATTGGATGAAATTGAAATACATTTACTAGAATAGAAGACCTATTAATGCTTATCAAGTTTTGCCTGTTAAATATTTTTCGTAATGTACATTCGATTCCTATTGAAGGAACTAGAGACCTTTCCAGATAAACCGATAATTTCAGTGAGCGTTGACGATTTATTGGATATTATGTGTAAGTTTCATGAACTTGCAGATAAGTTACGATACGACTTCAGCACTGGAATACCATAAACTATAACACCTAAATATGAGTGCTATAAAATTAAACTGGTCTTTGTATTATTGTCGTCACGATTATTCATTCCATTTTAGATGCACTGAAAATATATATTGTTTCATTAGGCACTAAATGTTCTACTTAAAAATATTGTTCTAAAAAGGGGACATTATAAACAGTGCGATTAATTCAGCAGAAAAAAAATATCTGAAAAATTTATCGAATAATGTGAAAGGCGTTACGGTTAGCCTAGAACAGTATGAAAGGACACTTACACTTATTTAGTCACACAAATGTCTTTCCAACAATGATTAAAAACATGAATAGGAGGGATCCAATATGCATTCCAAAATGAACTTCACGCAAAGTCCAAAGAGCCAAATATCCATTCCTTTACGTTTTTTTGGCATAGAAAAATGAAAATAATGGTAAGTACATGTGGGGCATACATTTCCAAACCCTCCACTTGGTTTATCCCATCTGCTGCCCTTTCCACCCACCTACCACCGTGAGGCAGAGACCCAGCACTGTGCTCACAAACCTACTGGGAGGTAGACCGTGAAAAACCGGGATGGCGGGAGTAGCTGGCGGAGGAGGGTAAAAGAGAGATTCGGAAGGCGTGAAAACATAATTTTGCGGGGTTATCACCCGCGTACGGCTGATGCGAAAAGTGGAGGGCGTAATGACTCCACTTACTGTTCGATGGAATTCGATTATAGATCTGGGCTGCGCGCTGCAAGTAGTTTGTGTTACCCCTGTGAGTGGAAGAGTGTAAGCTGCTGTACGCTGCCATTTAAGTCGAGCCAGGAAGCCATTTTGTTTGCTCTTCGGTGCTCATGTGTGCTTTTTATGTGATCATCTTCCTCAGTGGTGTTTTTCCTCCGTGAAAACTCAAACGGCTAACGAGGAGTAGGGCGGAAATAATTCGGAGTTAACCCAACATTAGCATACCTTTATGCCACTATGCACCTTCGTATTTAACGCTTTTTCATGGAATCAGGTATTAAAAAAACTTGTCAAGGTAAATGTAGAATGTTCATAAAAAAACTATGATATTATTACATTCTGTAAAAATGTCATAGCTTTTATATAGATATTTTAAGATTGAAAAGAATTATTATCAATGTTATCGTAAAATTCCTTCATTATAATGTATTCATGAATGATGATAGAAAATCAAATTTTAAAGAGATAACACAGCATATTATAAAGCTAGAATATAAGAATTTCATTATTACATGCAAATTATGGCAATTCTCAAGTATAAAATATTTAGGATTCCGACTTCACTTATTTATTTCTCAAAATTCCAATAACCAATTTTAAAATATAATATTGGAAACACTTTCGACTATAATATCAATATCGCCATCAAACCATCCTTTTCCACGGTAAAAACATAATAAACTATCCTTTTCCTAACTTCCCCATTGTATATTCGTACTTTGGCGTTTCCATATTTCATGCAAATAATTGCAAATTCAAAAAAAATTCCGGCAAGCTTCACACCATTTCACTAGGTTGATTTTTCAAAGGATAAGGAGACCAAATTTATTTAATGATTTAAAATTGAATAGATTAACAATATTTGTGGACTTAAAAGGAAAATATCTCCAGTGTTCACCTCCGTATAGTATTGACATATTACCACGCATTGAGCATGTGCTATTTACTTATACTTGAGGCCCGTGAAATTGACCATAGCTGAAAAGAATTCTCAAAGAATGTTTGCTGAAAATCGATTTCACTATTTTAAGTTATTATAGTGAACCAGATCGCACCTAAAATGGAAATATTGGCTGTTTCGGCTGCATTACCTCATTAAATTTGTTTTGACGACCATAGAAAATTTAAGGAACTCTTTCTGCGACGAAACTAGGCTAATAATTTGAATTTCCATTATAGTTTGCTTTGCCAAAAATGTTGAAAAAATGTCAATTCGAACTGTATTCGCATTAATAAAATATTTCATGGAAATCTTTGAAAATATTATGTATATAGTATACTACCTTGATCAAAAAGTTCCCGGAATAACCACCGTGTGGCGCTCCCATCGTTCCGATTTGAGTTCTGTTTTTTTGTTAAATTGGTACATCTGTTGTTGATATTCCCTTTAAATCTTAGTGTCATAACTTGACATTTGCAAAAGTTACGTAGCCAAGAGTACATCTATCTCTGTGTGTGTTGGCGATTTTTTACAATTGCAGAAATGGATTTAAATTTGCAACAACGAACTTGTATTAAATTTTGCGTAAAAAACGGATTTAGTGGCGCACGGACGTTGGAAATGTTGGAAAAGTGTTTCGGCAACGATTCTCTAAAAAAAACGGTCGTTTACCAGTGGCACGAGCGGTTCAGAAGTGGTCGTGAGTCAATCGAAGATGATGAACGCAGTGGCAGACCATCGACATCGAAAGTCGGTGAAAAAATTGATAAAGTAAAAGAAATGTTGGTCAATAACCGCAAATTAACCATCAGAGAAATAGCGGAGGACTTGAACATTGCCTATGGATCCGCCCAAGACATTGTGGTTAATGATTTGGGTTTCCGTCGTGTAGCATGCCAAAAGACCTCAATTTCATGCAAAAAAGAGACCGTGTTGACGTCGCAAAAGACATGATTTGCGAGGCTGAATCCGATCCCACATTCATCAAAAGGATCATTACTGGAGACGAGACGTGGGTTTATGAGTACGACACGCAATCCAGACATCAGGCAAGTGAATGGCGTTCACCAAATGAGCCGAGACCAAAAAAACCACGTCGTTTTCAGTCAAAAAAGAAGGCAATGCTGACGGTTTTCATGGATTACAACGGTGTAGTGCATCATGAATTTTTGCCAGAAGGCCAGACAGTAAACAAAGAGTATTATTTGGGCGTTATGAGACGTTTGCGTGAAGCAATTCGCCGAAAGAGACCAGAAATGTGGGCAGAAAACTCGTGGATTTTGCACCATGATAACGCACCGTCGCACAGTGCTATCATTATTCGTAATTTTTTGACGAAAAATGCAACAAATACCATCCAACAGCCACCGAATTCACCTGATTTGGCTCCCTGTGACTTCTTTCTGTTCAATCGAGTTAAAAAACCATTACGGGGAACGCGTTTTAGCAGCCGAGAGGAAGTAATGGAAAAATCGCAGGAAGCACTGATGGACATACCGAAAACCGAATATAAAAAATGTTTCGAGGATTGGATCAAGCGCTGGCATAAGTGTGTTGCAGTCGATGGGGATTACTTTGAAGAAGACAATATAGATTTAGATGAATAAACTTGTATTTTTAATTTTCTGAATAAATTCCGGGAAATTTTTGATCAAGGTAGTACATATAGTTTTAAATTTTCGGTTAATTAAATTGATTGAATGAAAAAAATGAAAAAAAGTAACATTTCATGTAAAAAGAATTCGCAACTTCGTAAATGATTCAGTAAATATTTTCAAAAGAGATCCCTGCAAACTATATTTCTTGCATATAAATTCAGGGAATGCAGTTTGAATAAGATAACTTATAGTGAGAAAGACAAAAAAAATTATATCGAAAACGCATTGTGCCATTTCTTAGATGATATATATTGTTTTATGTATACCTTTTACATTCTTTAGATACATATTATATTACCTAATTCTCATCGGTTGAGTAGACTGTTTGTTTTTCTTTGCAAAGTAGGTAATTTTTATTACTCAAATAAGGGTTATATGTGATTCACTCAACTCTTTCATTTGCCCTTAAATAGAAAACCATTTTCACCGTAACGAGTCAAGCGGAATGGCAAAGCGCAATGTTCTGTACGAAACGCTTTTAAATTTTACTATTCCTGAATATGCATGGAGTAGTTACCCGACCCCACCGACAACCTAAAGGGAAAACGAGGGTTCAATTGTAGGGAAGAAAAGGGAAGGCTAAATAATTACTCTTCCTTTTTTACGGATAATTTCACTAGCAAATTACGTCTCGTCTGCCGCACCTCTTACCCCAGGCATCCACCCTAACCTCTTCCACCTCTTTCCACTCCCCAAAAGGGGAGGAGGCGTATGGGTGGCACGGTGTGGCTCTGGGTGGATTTTCGGCTCAAGCCAACACGTTCGGAGCCGTTGGTGGCTTTACTCGAAATAACCTCCGAAAATAAAGCGGCCAGAAAGGGGGAGAGGAGGGGATGAAAACGGGGGGGGGTAAGAAAAAGAATGAACGCCAGTGTGGGATAAAAGTTTCAAATGAGAATTTCAGGGCGATTGGGAGGGAGGGTGGAATAGGTGGAAATCGAGGAGGGTTATAAAATAAGGGATCTCGTTGGAGTGAAATACAATCGAGGGCGTTTTTGAGGAACGGTGGGTGCAGTTCTCATGGGGAATTTTTTGGCCACTATTTGAATGGCGAGGATGGATTGGAAAGAGAGTAAAAAGAGCAACGAAAAGAGGGGAGGAAGCTGGGGTGAACAACGGCTAGGAAGGACGCACGGGTGTAGGCGAGGAGTTCTCCATGAGATTCCCCAACCCTAACATTCTCCTGAGCGATTTAAGGGCCCTGCTTTCCATGAGGTCGGAATGCCCTTCTGCTATCTCAGACCTCCCATATTCTGCAATAGGGAAGAAACAGAGGCATAAAACACAAAAAGTATTTTTTGGACTAAATTGTGACTTATTACCTCTGTTTATATTCATGCGTACCTGTGTAGGCCAGCTCACGAGGTTTAGAATCATGAGTTTTCATCGCCCGTTTTGGAGAAAGAGTAACTATATCATAGTAAAAAAGGAATAAAGTACTACTGCTGAAGTATCTCTCGGCTATAAGCTGATATTGGTTATGCAGAGAAAACAAAAGAATACGTATAAGGTAACTGGACCACTGAAAATGGAAATCGAATAATAATATCCGATGCATCATAAAACTTATTGTGTTATTGCTTTGTAATTGGAACAAGACAAATCAGCAATCTATTCCTTTGATCATTGCATAAAGTAAGATATTTAGTTTCAATATGAAGCTAAATGGAAATGATAAAATTAGTTTTTAAATACACCATTTCTCATTCCATTGCGAAAAATAGGGGATCGAGATGGTGCGGGGGCTAACGTACTGTCTTCCCACCCTGAGGGCCCGGGTTCAAATCCCGGCGGTGTTGAATATTTTTCAGAGGTATCTCGATCCCTACTTGAGGTGCTTTGTGGAGGGCACTTTGAGTGAGTACGCCGTCCGTCGGATGGGACGATAAACTGCGGACCTCATGGCGCCTTTCGTAAAGAGTAGGCTAATGCCGACGCCGGGTTTCTCTCCACCCTTCATCCTTTCCTGTCCTTCCCTTATGGCGCAAATGACCTCAGCTGTCGGTCGCCTCCCCTCAAAACTACTACTACTACTTGAGAGAAATAATTTTCTGTTTTTTCCAATTCATTGATTTAATCACTACTTAAAACGTTCGAATTTACAACGTTAATGCATATCTAATTAGTTATGGAAAATAATATCATCAAAATGCTCTAACCTGAATAATTAAAATAAAGATCCCAGTTGCCTTTTACTGTGGCGGCTACACATGTGCAAACCATCAAATTTGTTATAGTCAATGATGAAGAAAATTGCATAGATTATATTTACAATATTTAGACTCCTACTCGGCCACAACAATGTTGAAGTCGTTATCTAACATAGGACACGCTACCCATATCAGCTTTTAGATGAAATGACCACTAATTTTATTATATGCGTTCATTGTTTCAACTTAAGGGCCATTTTTATAAGGAACCCTAAATAATGTAACCCTATTTTCGCTTGGGATCAGTTATATAACGGATGAAACACAATTTTCTGCTTAGATTAATACCAATATGTAAAATTTTTCTATTTAAAATTGCTTAGAAAGGCATACTTCATGGTATCATTTATATCTTATATATTCATTTAATCAAATTTAAGTAACATATATATATTAACTCGTTAACGTTTGTTCATTGGTTATTCGACTATTCAATTCTATTTTCCATTCAAATAAAAAATTATTTTTAATTGATCTCCAAATAAATAATTTGGTAACCAAAGTAAAAAATGCAATTAGTTTCTAACAAAGTAGGAGCTAAGAACTTGTAGTTCTGTGAGTTCTTAGTTCTTACTTAGTTATTCATATATATGTGTATATATATATATATATATATATATATATATATATATATATATATATATATATATATATATATCAAATGCAAAATGAAAACAGATAAGTTTACCCTCGTGTATCTTTAAGAGGTCCTACCTAGAATAAACCATGTTTCTGGGTAGTTTTAAGTAACTTTATCACAGTAAATCAGAACGAATTATTCCGTCAAATTAAAAATACATAATTTCTTTCAACCTGGAAAATGTTTTCCAGAGATGTAGAACCTTATAACTCAATCTCGATTTAGTGAACATATCCGACTCCGGTTCCTACGAGAGTTTTATTGGATTCTACATCTTGCCTCCACATATTCTTCCATTGAGAGGATCCTTCTACTTCAAGGAAGGAGGGTGGATCAACTTTCTACTTCCTTCAAATCGATCATGGTTGAGCCTGTCTTAATCCAAGATAAGTGCTCCACCGACCCCTCTCTCCTCATCCGCTCTCGACGGAGTGATTCCCTCTTAGGGCGCCGTTTCTCTCCTCTTCCGACCTCTGGCTTCGACTCCTGGCCCCCTGGTCGTCACCGTTTGATCCTCAGAGCGGAGGAAGAAGTGCCCGCTGCCTCTATGCGGGCTTGCAGAGAATGAAAATGGGAAATCCCCCTCGGTATTTGATCCCCATCAGAGCAAACAGAAACTTTTGAGTTTCCATTCCCCGCATGAAAAAATTTCGAAAGTTCAGCAGCATTTCTGTTTTTGGCCTTCCATGTTTCCACCGTCCAATGATCACTCCCCAAGCCCTTAGGAATGCCGGCCACGTCACTCATGTGAGGGGACAAGGGTGGAGGGGATTCAAAAGGAGGGTGGGGGCTCGGATCTGACGGTGTTTAATGTTGCATGGGAGTTTTCCTGAGATTTTCGATATTTCCCGTCCGTCCGTTCTCATCTCGCCGTAAACCTGCCTCCCCGTGCGCAGATATCTCTCCCTGGATGCAGTTGAGACGGGAGGCATTGATAGAGATCTTTTTGATGTCTGCCGAGGAAAAGTTTGAAGCTCTGAGGCGCACAAAGCATCCTGAATGTCCCCATGTACGAATAAAATATTGGTTTAAATTGTTCTTGAGATATGCTAACTTATTGTCCCCAATATTTTGGTCCTACTCAGAAATTCAACTGGTGCAGTCTAAATTCCACAATGCCCTAAATATCAATATTCGCGAAACATACTCTGAATTACAATACTGACTCAGAGCCAGCCGGGATGCGTATATGGAAGTTTCCACACTAAATATTAGAATTTTATTTCTAATTAAAGGATATACAGGGATAACTTAGCAATTATTTTTGATAATTCATATGTTTGGGTAAAATGGTAAGTTTTATTTTACTTCTCGCGGGAATGTTCAACACAAATATTCAAAGTCACCTTTAAATTTGAAATATGTTATAAAACCGTGTAAATTTTATCGTGTCGTGTAAATATCGTGCAATATCGTGTAAATTTTGCTTTAGTTTCTTTATTACCTTAAATGGTAATAAAGGACACGCTTGCAAAAAAGGAATTATTCCTCGAACTTAACATAAACTCTTAATACATTTTGGGAATTAAATAGTGTAAGTAAAATTTATAACAAATTTTGTGCGCCCATAAAAACTAATTTGACCAAGGGATGAGCATATCCATTAATCAGATAATCGAATGCATATTAGAATACTATGAACAGAAAATTAGAGAAAATGAATGTTACTATTCATGCGTTCATATATAACAATTTTAGTTGCTTAACTGTGAGCCAAACTTCAGTCCAAGTGCAATGTCTTTCTACGAGTAAGAACTAGGTAAATTTTGGAGCACGGTATAAATTTCTATCCTCAATACTCTAACAACAATTAAAAACATCAATTTTTCCAATAGCCTTCGAAAGTTTTCCCAATGATCTGGTAGGTCAGCAAAATGATCCCAAATAGTTCTACATCAGACTCGCTGAAAGGCATATCTAAATTATAAATATAATTTTCAACCTGTATGCAAAAACATACATATATACTTTTATCTCCTGGCCTTCGAAAATTTACCCATCATAGATAAGTAGATGCGCCAAAATGAGTTTTAAGTAAATCACCCTCATGAGCTTCCATTTGGTTTATGCTTATAGAGAGGACAATGAAAAATTCAAAAGTACATTTTAATAAAATTTTCATCAATTAATCGTGTGCCGTTTTACATATGCATTATCGAGATAGATATACGTAATGATGAATATTTCCTGCTGATATTGGCCTGAATGATTTCTTCGGTTAGTATTCCTGTTTATGCAGCTGTAATTTATGTATGTAAGTATATGTATAGGTGTATATATATACATATATATGTATGTATATATATAATATATATATATATGTATATATTAAATTATATATGACGATTATAAATATATAACACTTTTTGAAAGTCTCACGGACGTGAATAATAATGTATAACACTTATAACACGTATAACAATGCATAGCACAAGTGGACACAGAAAAAACACACAGTAACACACAAAAAAGAGACTGACTATTTTTCAAATTTTCGGTGGTCGTGACCACATTTATCAAGGAAGAGAGGGACAGAACTGAAGGGAATGCGAGGGCTGGAGCGATGGATGGGAGGGGAAGGGGGGTAGAGAATTTGGTAGGGACGGGTTTGGAGGGGTGATATTGAGGGGTATGGTACACTGCCCAATATAATAGTTAGGGCAAAGTTGGCACTTCAGAAGGTACACTACATTGCTAGATGTGCAAGTAGAGGAGGGAATTGGTGGGAGAGAGTTAAAAAGCGGGTGGGAGAGGGA